>NW_023596136.1:9980403-10003906 GCF_011947565.3 Pollicipes pollicipes | reverse complement strand
GCGTTGCATTGTCTAGCAAAAGTCAAACACACATTCACATTCAGTGGGCTTTGAGCACAACTTCGAGCATCAACTCTCGGTTTGGGGCAGATCACGCCGAGGGTTTGATTTAATAATACAGAGGACAGTCACAGAGAAGCCAGTCACATGTCAGTAAACTTAGTCGAGACGACGCGTTTCTTAAATATATGCGATACAAGGGAGCGATGCCATTCATATAATAATGGATCTACCAGACATTAATGTATGCATTACAGAAATACCCCTGCCTATCCGCACGCTGCGGGTACAGCACGATCAGACATTATCCAACTGTCAGCGGCTCCGATGGACGCAGTACATCTCACTGACCCGTCTCCAGGTGACCTAGAGCGCAACCCCTCCACTGACCTGTCTCCAGGTGACCTAGAGCGTTACCCCTCCACTGACCCGTCTCCAGGTGACCTAGCGTGTTACCCCTCCACTGACCCATCTCCAGGTGACCTAGAGCGTTACCCCTCCACTGACCCGTCTCCAGGTGACCTAGAGTGCTACCCCTCCACTGACCCGTCTCCAGGTGACCTAGAGTGTTACCCCTCCACTGACCCGTCTCCAGGTGACCTAGAGTGTACCCCTCCACTGACCCGTCTCCAGGTGACCTAGAGCGTTACCCCTCCACTAACCCGTCTCCAGGTGACCTGGAGTGTTTCCCCTCCACTGACCATCTCCAGGTGACCTAGAGCGTTACCCCTCCACTGACCCGTCTCCAGGTGACCTAGAGCGTTACCCCTCCACAGACCCGTCTCCAGGTGACCTAGAGCGTTACCCCTCCACTGACCCGTCTCCAGGTGACCTAGAGTGCTACCCCTCCACTGACCCGTCTCCAGGTGACCTAGAGTGTTACCCCTCCACTGACCCGTCTCCAGGTGACCTAGAGTGTTACCCCTCCACTGACCCGTCTCCAGGTGACCTAGAGTGTTACCCCTCCACTGACCCGTCTCCAGGTGACCTAGAGTGTTATCCCTCCACTGACCCGTCTCCAGGTGACCTCGGGAGGCGGCGAGCCCTGCACCACGCACGGCATCCGGATGGTGTCCTGCACGCGCCGCTGGTACAGGTTGTTGGGCCGGACGACGAAGCGGGGCGGCTCGCGCACCACCACCTGCATCTCGCCCGACTCGCCGCCGGTGCCGTACAGATTGAACGGTCTGCACCGGTAGGTGCCCTGGTGGGCGCCGCTCACCTGGGGGCACCGGGTACGGGTCAGCGCAACTGGTGGGAGCACTCGGTACGGGTCACCACAACTGTTGGGTGGTGCTCACCTGGGAACGCCCGGTACGGGTCACCACAACTGATGGGAGCACTCGGTACGGGTCACCACAACTGGTGGGCGGCGCTCACCTGGGAGCGCCCGGTACGGGTCAGCACAACTGATGGGAGCACTCGGTACGGGTCACCACAACTGGTGGGCGGCGCTCACCTGGGAGCGCCCGGTACGGGTCAGCACAACTGGCACGAGGGGTGTCTCAGGCCACTGACCAGCGGCGGGTACCCCAGGCCACTGACCAGCGGCGGGTATCTCAGGCCACTGACCAGTGGCGGGGCACCTCAGGCCACTGACCAGTGGCGGGGCACCTCAGACCACTGACCAGCGGCGGGGCACCTCAGCCCACTGACCAGCGGCGGGGCACCTCAGGCCACTGACCAGCGGCGGGGCACCTCAGGCCACTGACCAGCGGCGGGTACCTCAGACCACTGACCAGCGGCGGGGCACCTCAGGCCACTGACCAGCGGCGGGTACCTCAGACCACTGACCAGCGGCGGGGCACCTCAGACCACTGACAAGCGGCGGGGAGATCACTGGACAGGAGTGTGGAAGTGAAGAGGTGACGGCGCTCGAAGGTCTTCTGGCCGCAAAATGATTGACAGCGAGCGTCAAGCTCAGGGTGTCTTCACATGGCCTTGGACTGTTTCAAGTTCATCACTTGCAAATGTAAATTCAATACATTTTATAAGTCCTAAAACTCCCTGATTGTTTCAACAGATGGCAAACTCTCCTGCACTGCAACCGAAGATGTCATGTAATTTCAAATAACTTTTGGATAAAAGTTGCAGCGATTATGGGTGTACTGAGATCCCTCATTTTTCCTCACAAGGCTGGAATACATTCTTCCATCTCTAATATTCATGGTCGCGGCTCTCAGTGATGCGAAGTGGAGTTGTGGGAGCTATGACGGATGCATAGTCAGCGAGAGCAAATCACGATTCCCAGTCTGCAACAGTAGATCGCGCATCTCCTCAATCTTCCTTCCAAAAGTTAAGCCAGCATTGCAAATGGATTTAGACAATGGAAAATGAGCCTGTCAAGTCGGTAAGACCATATAACAAATGTATCATTGCTCATCACAAACATCCAGTCGAGAGAGCGCATCACATACACCCAGTCCGCGCGAGTAAGCAACGACTGCGGCGGACCTTGTCGATGAGCAATGACCCGTTGGGCAGGAGGGAGACGCCGGGTGACGTTCTTCGGGTCGTAGTCGCGCCGGTTGCGGTACCACGTGACGAACTGGATGGGCGGGTTGGCCTTGATGTGGACACCGTATGACGCCCTGGCTACCGGTGGCCAGGTACTGGACGGACGGCGTGTACGGCACGTGGGCCGCGTCTGCAACAGTCGACAGGTGTGCATCCAGCATGGCCGAGAGTGACGCACGTGCGACCGTCGCAGCCGACACGTGTGTAGCCAACATGGTCGACAGTGACACACGTACAGCTGACGCCACCGACATGGTCGACAGTGACACATGTGCAGCCGACACAGTCGACACATACACAGGACGCCACTGGGTTCAATGCGTCGAGTGACGTCAGAGTATGGTGCGTCTTTATTTGCACGAGTTCAGCTTTGAACCGTTGAGAACCATTCAGAACAGAACATGCCATCATTTCTTTAAATACCTAATCGGGATCTTTTGACCGGATGGATTTCTGGGACCAGAGCTCACGCTGAGCGGTGCTTGCGTTTGAGCCCTGACCTCTAGCGTGCGATCGCGCAATGCCAGGTCAGCGGACGAATTTGGTAGCGAAAGCGTAACGTGCCGCAGCGCTCGCCGCGGTCCGTCCTGCCCTCTGCTGTCACCTGACCTCTAGCGCGGCCGCTGCCACCGGCCGCGGGTCACACCTGGCAAAGGTAAACAGCGGGCGCCTGAAGCGACTCGAACCCACCCTGCGACGGGTGGGTGGTGCGGAAGGTAGGCCCTCTAGCCAGCTGAGAGGACGGACGTGAACAGACTAGCGTTGCCAGCGTGTATATGTTGGGCTGTGGCGGCAAAATGTTGGTCGGCGCTCTCCATGCTCCCGAATATATTACCTACTGAGCAGTTCCCGAATATAGTACTCCCTTCCGGTGAGAGCTGAGGCTGTACCTGTTCCTTTCCGAACGAACCGGGCAGGTCCGATAACTCGACCTGCCCTGGTCGAAATGTTGCAGCGGTATTACAGACTTACCGCCCCTCACAGACAGGTCAGAACGTGTAACGATTGTACATCACGCTCCAGTGGAAACAAGATAATATTACATGATCAACCCAGTCACACCGTACAACCAGACTCGGCTTAACTTGGGATTGGACACACTAAGCGGTGGCAATTAAACGTAAGAGTAGTAGATTTAATGTTATTAAGGTTCTTAAAACTAGTTCTTCAATTTTCATACAAGAACAATGCGATGCAACGTGATCTTGATCCCATCTGACCTTATCTGATCTCCACAGTCGGGGATTTCCACCGCTCCGTTCTGCGTACGCCTTCGGGGTTATCAACCTCACGCTTCCGACCAATGATAGGACTATCGGCCATCGTGCCCGGATGGACTCAAAACCAGGCGGCCGGACAGAAGTTCATGTTCTGAAGTTCTGACTAATTTGATCCTGCAGAGATTATGCAATGACCGGCTGTGCCCACAAGCAGTTATTTGGCCTTGATTCGCCAGATACTTTCAGTGGCGCACTGCACAAATAGATCTTGCCGAAGAGCATCTTTCGCAGATGCGTTCTGCGGGACGAGGCACACTAAGGATTAGGTCTGAGTTGCATGCCAAATAAGAGCGAAGGGACAATTATATAGAAAGGTGCATAAAAATCTAGAGGGGTCACTGTTTTCTACATCAAATCTAAGCACGAATTTTGTGTTTTCGACAAGTTCGGTGCCTGCCATATCGTCCGTATCCAGGGTACGTCACTGAGCGCGCCTCTGTGTTTCCCCCCCCCCCCCCCCTCCCATACTGGAATTTCCGGTCCGGCCTGCGAGCCGCACGCGCCCGCTAATCGGCTCAGTCGGGCGGCGACATCAGCCTGGAGCGGACCGCGATGGGCGTGAGCGCGGTTACCGCGTTCGGTGCGGCGCTGCTGGCGGTGGCCGCCGGCCCGCTCGGCGCCGTGCCCACGGCCAACAGCGGCCGGCCGACCCTGCTGCCGCTGGACTGCGGCCGGCGCCTAGTACGCCCCGCGGACGCCGTCCGCCCGCTCGTGGCCGGGCCGGGCAACACCACCGCCTACTACGGCCAGTACCCGTGGCAGGCGCTGCTGGTGATGTACGACCCCGAGGTGCGCGGCTACGTGCACCAGTGCGGCGGCATCATCATCACGCGCCAGCATGTGGTGACTGCCGCCCACTGCGTGGTGAGCGTCAGCATCAGCCGGCTTCTCGTGCGCGTGGGCGACCTCCGGTTCGACGTACGCGAGACTGCCGAGCAAGAGTTCGCGGTCACCAGCCACCACGTGCACAGCCAGTTTGGCAGCGGACCAGGACTGCAAAACGACGTGGCGCTGTTGCGGCTGCGACGCCGCGCCGGACTCGACATCCAGTTCGGACGCTTCGTGCAGCCGGCGTGCTTGCCGGCGGCCGGCGCCGAGTACGAGACGTTCCTGCCGTGCGAGGTGTCCGGCTGGGGTCGGACCGCGGACGGCGCGCCCCTCTCGGAGACGCTGCGCGGCGTTTCGGTGCCGCTGGTGTCGGACGCCTTCTGCGGCTCTCCCGAGGTCCACCTGGGCCGGTTCGTGCCCGGCGCCATGTTCTGCGCGGGCCCGACGAACGGGGGCGCCGACAGCTGCGAGGGCGACTCGGGCGGCCCGCTGACCTGCCGCGACACGGATACCGGCAGCTTCGTGGCATACGGCGTCACGTCGTCCGGTGACCCGCGGGGCTGTGGCCGCACGCCGGGCCTCTACACCAAACTGTCGACCTACGTCGACTGGCTGCTGCGCCGGCTCCAGCTGGAGCTGGACGAGGAGCCGGCGCCGCCGGCGGCCCTGACCGCCGGCCGTCCCCAGAGCGGCCAGCGTCAGGCCTGCTCCACACCGGCCGGCGCGGCCGGCCTCTGTCTCCGCCTGCAGGACTGCCCCGGCCTACTGCCGGCGGCCGGCGCCGACCGGCCCGCCGTGGTGGGGCAGCCCGTCTGCGGGCTGGACGCGGCCTCCACGCCGCTGCTCTGCTGTCCCCGACGAACGGCGGCAGCCTCGCTCCGCGCTGGCTGCGGACGCACTCGCTTCTCTCCGCCGGCGCAGCTGGGCGCCGCGCGAGTCAACAACGCCGCAGACTTGCCCTGGATGGTCACCATCGCCACCAAGGCGTTTGGCGAGAGTGTAGTGTTCTGTTCGGGTGCCATCCTCTCTGACCGGTGGGTGCTGACGGGAGCGACCTGTGCCAGCGAGGCTGGTCCGTTGAGCGTGCGCTTCGGGGAGCTGGACTTGAAGAACCGCGCGCGCAACAACCCCAGAGCTCCGATCGAAATGGACATTGTCAAGTCGGTGCTGCATCCGAACTTCGCACCACCGCAAAATGCAGCCTATAACATCGCACTGCTGAAAACTGCATCGCGAATTTCGCTGTCTGACACCGTGAGCCCAATATGCTTGCACGACGCATCACGTCCATCCACCGTGAGAGCGGGCAAGAGCCTCATATTCGCGGGCTGGGGCTCCCCCAGTTTCAGTGACTTGGATGGCCTGTTGGCGCTCAAGTGGGCGAGGTTAAGGATAGTTGATCTTCAGGGTTGTAGAAGCAATTATTCCAATAGCCATGCCAAAACCAAATTTGAGACGGAGACGTTTTGCACGAAGTTTATACAGCCTACAGCAGAGATCCCGTGCGCCATCAAACCAGGGGATTGGGGCTCTGTGTTCATGGATGTTGTTAATGAAGACGGCGTTGAGAAGTGGTACGCAGTAGGGCTGGCTGTTGCTGGCGCGGGCTGCAATACTGAAAGATACCCAAACATCAACATGTCGCTAGGGACGTCTTTGGGCTGGATCAAGTCGGTAATTCTCGCCAATAGACAGACGTAGTTACAAGCATTTATACCAGGACAGCTTATTATTCCGCGATATCGGTGCTCTTTCGTAAGCACGCCTTACGCTTACGATGCTGCAATTTCAGCATATGGCTGTTACTACCGTAACTGTGAATCAGTAATCCTCATTTCAGTTATGAAAGCTAGCCTCGCACAGCATTGTAGTGAACCAAAAAGAAACGTAGATGATGAATGCTTGTTTAAGAATGAGGGCACGAAGACAAATAAAGGCCAACATTGTGCACGCCTGAGTATGGTCGGATAGGAACATGCATTATTGGAGAAAGGCTCACTTTAGACAGAAGCTTCTGCTGCCCAGCAAGCGAGCTCCGGGAGGCGAAATGATCGGAGGAATATCATTAAGATAGAATGATTATTCCCACTATGACCGACAACGTTTACACAACGTTTGAACCAGTTACTCTCCGGCGATTATCAGTAAATTCTCATAGATCCTGAGAATTTGGAGTGCAGCGGTGCAGCTAAAGCATCCACGACATCGACATGTTCTCCATCACAACACACACGCTTTGTCACGCTGGGTCCTTCTGTCTTGCCTCGGGCTGTTGTCTTCCTCTGCTTCTGTAGTCTGCCTGACATCGGGCAACCTGTTTCACCTCTTCAACAGTCTTTCCCAACTGCGCTAGCGGTTTGTGTGCCGTTGGGTTTGCGTATCGTGCGTGCTGCTGGCTCCTGCGCGATGCTGCAGTCATCCCATAATTCGCCTTCTTGGAAAGATTCGGTCGCCGAAACTCAAAGCTGAACCACTGGCCGGTTGCCTTGGTTTTGCGGCATACCCACTGGTAAGCCAAATCTAGTGTCGGTGTTCCCCAGCACTTGCTCGAAGAGGAAGCGTCGCGTTAGAACCGGTCGCGGCGTCGCAGAGCGTGCGCAGCTCCATATCTGTATCTTGCCTTGCTCTTGTTCCCCGGTGAGCCAGGTCCGTCGGCGCTGACCACTGATCCGGTGCAGGCATTTGGTCACACCTGTCTGATGTTGCCAGAGGATGACTGTGTCATCCACAGACCGCAGCAATGCTGCTGGCGTGCGTGGTGCCGTCTCCAACACGACAGTAACTCGAAGCACTTCAAGTAGGTGTCAGCAGTCGCCAGCGGGAATGGCGTTGGCGCCGGTGGTGGACGTTTTGGCGCTGAACTAGACTGGCGCTGCATGAGGAAAACTGCCCTCTTTGGCGAAAGTCCACCCTGATTTGGCGCCGTTTTTCGCGCCGTACGGTGACCGAATCGTAAAAATATGTGTTGTGTTACAACGAACCACTAATTTGAATGGCAGCAACCGTCTTTAAGGTGCTGTACTCAACAGCACCACTTTAACACACTGTGTTAGAGGTAAACAAGAGGTGTGATGCCTCTTGTTTTTGCCACATTCATTTGGCTTATGAAATAAGAAAGACATTTGTTGGCACTCGCCTTGGACCTTGGCACAGTAAGCGTCTTTGGCGCAGACCTTTGTGCTAGCATTAAAAACAAATTTTATTCTTGCTTCGGGTGAAGAAATTAGTTGGCATTAGCGTGCATAAAGTATACCAAATTATGCTGTCCTAATTCTAGATACTCTGAGCTATTATGACGCATGCATATGCTCTAATATTCTTGTAGCACATTTTCCATTTTAAAAGTTTTGCGTGAAGACCCATTAGGATCATATAGCTTTCACTTGCTCTCACAAAGCATCTTCAGTTTTAGGTTTCGGCACCAAAGAGCGTACGGACAACCACGAATCTTTCAATAAGTGAAAGAAGAGCTTGACAGCATATCAGCTCAGGACAGTTACGTTCACTTTGCGGTGAGAATGGGCCAGAAATTGACTTTTTCCATTTTGTGAAAGAAATGCGTCGGATCTCGGCGCCATTACAGCGAGTTCTTCTCGTCCTCGCACGGCGCGAGTGAGGTAGACCAAGGCGCCATTGTGCTCTGTTATGCTGATTGTCCACTCACAGCGTGTTCTGAGAGCTGTTTTGGCGCCGTATGTGGAAAACATCCGAAGGTATGTTGTTAGAGCAAAAATGTGCACCTAAAACAGCACATAAACAGCCATGAAACTTAAGTTAGCGATTTGTTCAACGATTTATTCAACCACGAGTTCCGATTTCTCTGAAAGCAGGTCTCCAGGTCAAGTATGGCACGAAAACATTGAAATTTACCTTTATCTTGCAATATCGTGTGACCTTCGAGGTCAAACGCGGGCTTAAAGGCCAGGAAACTCAATATCACCCAAAAATTCCCGGTCAATATTAAACTTGAAAATATCAGAACATTTGTCACAGTAAGAAATAGTGTGCGTCAAAAAGGCCACACCTCTCAAGATCATAAGAGGACAAACGTGGCCTAAAGAAACGGGTATCTCAAAATCACCCAAAAATTACCCGCCTATTTTGAACTTGAAAATGTCAAAATAATCAACACAGAGAGGACTCGCATCCGTCACAAAGTCCTGACCTCTCAAGGTCATCTTTCAAGGCCAACATGACTCAAAGGACGGGGAACTCAATATCATCCAAAAATTACTGGCGGATTTTAAACTTGCAAATGTCAGAATAATCACCACAGAAATGAATAGCGCCCACCAAAAAGTCCTGACCTCTCAAGGCCACCCTTTAAGGTCAGACGTGGGCTCAAAGAACGGGAAGCTAAACATCATCCAAAAGTTAAGGGCCGATTTAAAACTTTCAAATATCAGAATATTCGGTGTAGAAAGAACTAGCGTCTGTTAAAAAAACCGATGTCTCAGGGTCACCCTTTGAGGTTAAACGCGGGCTCAACAAACGGGAACTACTTGACGGGCGCTAGTTCTTTCTGTGTTGAATGTTCTTATGTTTGCAAGCATGAAATAGGCCGGTAATTTTTTGGTGATATTGAGTTCCCCGTCCTTTGAGCCTGCGTTTGACCTTGAATGGCGACCTTGAAAGGTCAGGACATTTTGGCGGACGCTAGTTCTTGCGCCCGAGAATGTTTTGATGCTTGCAGTTTTCAAATCGGCCGGTAATTTTGAGGGTTATCAGTTCCCCGTCCTTTGAGCCCGCATTTGGACTTAAATGGTGACCTTGAAAGGTCAGGACCTTTTGACGGATGCTAGTTCTTTCTTTGGTGCATATTTTGGCATTTCGAGTCTAAATCAGCCGGTAATTTTTGGGTGATATGGAGTTCCCCATCTTTTGAGCCCGCGTTTAGTCTTGAAAGGTGATACTGAGAGATCAGGACTTTTTGACGGATGCTAGCTACTGCGCTTGTGAATATTTTGATGCTTGCGGTTTTTAAATCGGCGGGTTATTGTTTGGGTGACAGCGAGTTCCCGTCTTTTGACCCAGCTTTTGACCTCGAAGGCCACATGACATTAGAAAATAAAAGTCATTTTCAATGTTCTCCTGCCATGATTGACCCTGAGACCTTTTATCAGATGACCTCTGAAGGTCATTCTTCAAGATCAAATTCAGGCTCAGGAGACAAAGAACTCCAAGCACCAGCAAGTCACTGGCCAATCCTTAACTTGCAAGCATCAAAATATTTGCAAGCACAAGAACTTGTGATATGGAATTCCCCGTCCTTTGGGCTCACGTTAGATCTTGAAAAGTAACTTTGATAGGTCAGGACTTTTTGACAGTCGCTTGCCATTTATGTGTTGCATATTCTTGTGCTGGCAAGTTCAAAATCGGCGGTAATTTTTTGGTTCCCCGTCCATTGAGCCTGAATATGACCTTGGAGGATGACCTTTCGGAGGACAAGGCTTTTTGACGGGCGTTAGTTATTGCGCTTGTGAATATTTTGATGCTTGCAAGGTCCCATCCCTGTACCCAGCTTTTGACCCCGCAGGTCACAAGACATTGAAGAATAAATGTCATTTTCGACGTTCTCGTGCCATAATTGAACTGGAGACTTTTTCAGAGAAATCGGAAGTCTTCCCTGAGTAATTCTCTGAATAAATCGCCAGCCTCACAGACATGACTCAGGCGCCGTTATGCTGACTGCACACTTTCACCGTATTCAAAAAACCTAAGCCTGGCAGCACATGGGGACAAAATCACTAATGCGGGCGCCATATATTCTTTTTGGGCATTTAGGGCTCAGACGTTCTTTCAAAAATACTCTCTCTGGGCATTCCAGGCCCAGATATTTTTCAGATTTATTCATTTTGGATATTCTAACCGCTGTAATAGTTTATTGATTCTAGATTACTCAAGTAAGAGTTTTCCTTCCACAAAAGTACGGGTGCAGCGCCATTTCAGCCGCCCATGTACCACATTTGCTGCCGTGATATAAGCTTAAGAACATGCGTGCCAGGCTAATCCCAGAGGCTACTCACGCCTCTTTGATGGCGTAGCCAGGATTTGACCCAGGGAAGGGCCAAATCAGGTCACAAGGGTTCCTCCAGTCAAGAGACTCCTGATCACTTCGTCGCTCTGTTGTCTGGCAAGCGTCTTTCTCCGAGAGTCTTGACATCCGAACAACTCTCTCCTAACGTCTAGAAGTTATAAGCAACCTCCGGTGGACTAAACATGCAATAGACGCAAGGCCATGGTTCGTCTATCCGAGAAAAAGCTTTTGCATCAGGATTCTATTTTGATAACTCGGGCCTTTTATACTTCAGAAGCCCGGTGGGCGTCTTGAATTGACAAAATTCAGCTGAGGGGCCCCGCGACCTCCAGGAGGAGGGAAAGGGGAGGCGTGGCTTCACCCCCTCCCCCGCCCACCCGCCCGTCCCCTCACTGGGTACGCCACTGTGCCTCTTCAAGTTTAGAGCACAAAATTCACTTGAAGGCCCCTCCGGAATCAATACGAGCGTGGGTAGCAGTGTAAAAGGGTAGATGCAACAACCATTCAAAAATGGAGATGGTAAAATATGGGTGGTCGCAGGAAACTCAGTCTCTTGGACGGGACTGTCTTAGACATCGGACCCTCTCTGGAAGATTTTCAGGCTGTGCGCATGCTTCGATCATGGAAAACTCGATGTATTCTCTTTGCTGGTTTGCTTTTCTGCCAAACATCTGGGAAGCGATGCCGAAGGGGCGTTAGGCCATCTGAAAATGATTGCATTGGAACAAATCCCATCGCATGCAGAATGATATGCTCTTTGTCAGAACACGTTGAACTACGTTGCCACATACAGCGCCAAAGCTAGGTGCCCAAGATTTCAGGACCCTTTAAATTAACTTTACAGCGCCATTGCGCCGTATGATGAATTTCCAGTCTCAGTATGTCCATCTACGGCGCCAAAAAGCGCTAAATCCACCAGGTTTCTGGGGATGGGATTTTCTTTCTTTGAAGCGGTTTGCAGACCTAGTGGTGCTTGGATTTCAAATAAATCAACATGATAGTAATTCTGTATATGTGTCTCACCAAATCCATACACATCTCTCGTAAGAATATACTGCCTTTGTTTTGAAAAAGCGCAAGTTGCCGGTACCAATGTCACCATCTGGGGAGCTTAAGTTCAGTTCGTTTCCTTTCTTGTCACTCCGTTGATCTCTTTTGGCGCCCGATGGTGAAATCCACGTTACAGGCAGACAATGACTAGCCCGTGGCTATTCCTGATGTCTGCTGGTAACGTTGACTGTCTAGCCAAAGCCTTGTTGTTAAAGCACGGGACGCTAATAGTTCAATGATAGTTGACACTGCTTTTCTTTCGGGAGGTGTGATGCCCTTATCTATCTGGTTTCTGTCAACCTGTTTCTAGCCTGAATGCCCTTCAAACCGTCCGAACTGTCTCCGATATCATTTGTGATTTACTGAGATTATTCGGCAGCATCAACATCCCTGATAAAGCAAAAAAGGCACAGTTAATGACGTCGTTGGCGTCCTTGCTAGTCTCCCAGGTTCGAACTCTCGCATTAGACATAACCTTCTGCTGCAAGCATGAGCAACATACGTCGCGCGTACGTGCACACGTTCTTGCGTACGTGTGCGTATGCAAGCGCGAGCAACGTATACTCTGGTGTTTTGTAAAGACGACTTACAGCCAGCCGTACGCCGCAAGAGGTCAGCCATGCGGTATTGTGTGACCCGTTGTTATACATCGGGAGGCTCCGTCCGCCGTGCTGACATCCAGCGGAAGCCCCATGAAAGCATTCCGCCCTCCATGAAATGATCCTGGTCAGGGGCGACGCTTTGCAACATCTGGTGCGGGGGAAGGTGAGCCAATGAAGACGACCTAATCTACCACCAATCGTGATTCATCATCGGATTTCAGACACTTATGTTTGTGTCCCAGACGTCAAATTTAGAATACAAAACAAGTTAGTTGGTTTCAAAATCGTTTTGATGTTGAGGAATGGCTTCCAACTTGAGCCCGATGTCGCAGTGATGACATATGATGATTGATGGTGCTGCGTTGATGGTACCTAGGGTACCATCAGTCCAGACAGTTGCAGCATTTCCTTGGCCCAGTATTTCTTTTTTACTCATATACATTGGGGAGGGTGTTCAGATGAGCATTTAGGGAGCTTAAGTTAGCATTGGGGACTCAGCCGCCCACACAAAACTATACAAAGTGACCCGCCTGGTCTTGGTGCCTTGGTTAGCGACATTAGCTACTTAACGGGAGGGAAGAGCTACAGCAAAGAACCCAAAACTGAAAAATTATGGCATGAAACCGCCACGAAAAGAGTGTATATTCCAATTGCTCGTCGCTGAAGTTTTTGGGCACGCATTGACAGCGTGTATGTGATTCAAAACGGAGGTTCTTCCGTGGAGTAATGGCAAATCCTTCAGTCCATAAAAAGAACATTATGCCTGGTTTCTCTGCCAAGTTGCACAAAAATGCATCGGCTCAGCATGTTTCGGAGGAAAACATGAGCGGTCCAAATACACTGGGCGTTCAGGCTCACACTCACAGCGCACTCCGCTGCGCGGCAAGACACTCACAGCGCACTCCGCTGCGCGGCAGGGCACTCACAGTGCACGTCGAGGAATGCGGAGGCGCGCTGTGGCACGCCGATGCCGTTGGAGGCCTGGCAGGTGAAGCGGCCGGTGTCCTCGGCCGCCAGCGGGTCGATGACTAGCGAGCCGTTCTGCAGCACGCGCGCCCGGCCGTCCAGCGCCGCCACGCGCCCCACTGGCTGGCCGTCGCGCAGCCAGAGCACCGTCACGTTGTCCGGCCGGGCTCGCGTCCGGCAGTTGAGCACGGCCGGCAGGGACGCCTTGCTCGTTTGGTTGGCGGGCCCGGCCACGATCACAGCGCCACCTGTTGCCGGGAAAGATGGTCAGAGTGTTGGCCAGCCGCCGCTGGGGCCTGAGTTCGCCCGCCCGCAGCGCTAGGCGAAGCAGAGCACGCTGGCTCTGTGTGACAGATGGCTGTCGACAAGTCAAGGCGCGACGTGCACTCACGACGGGCCTCCTGTGCTCCAAGGATGTCTGCCGTTGCCACAAACCATGGCTGCCGACTGTACTCTATCGTCGGCGTCGGATGGCTCTCGGAGCCAGCAGTCACCACAGGCGGCGGGCGTATTTGTGTTTGTGGGGAGCGGCCTAGCCATTCCGTGGTACGGAGCAGATGTGTTCTCCGGAACTCTCAGTTAGGCTTCAAGCTTGCACATAGTTCATATAGAAACATTTCAACTTGATTCCTCTTATTGAACGGTAGCTTCCGAGATAACCGCTACCACTTCATCACCCATGACCAGACAATGGATGGCCAAGTCTGGAGAAGAGGTAGGAATCATCCCTTTATCTTTTTCCAATCAAGTCTGTTGCTTTGTTTATCCCCTCAGCTGGTAGCCATGGTTTGTGGCTGACGCTGCGTACCAGCACGATTTTTATGCCGGCAGAGTGACCAGACGCTGGTAGGTACATTGCTGAACACGACGAATACACATGTCCGTGACTTACGGAAGATCTGCCTACGATACAAGGCAAGTAAAGAAAGAGCATCCCAACGATTCCAGACGTCTAGCAAGCAAACTGTGTTGCCACCATAGTGTTACTAGTAGCGGTGTAGCCAGGGAGTCCCACAGGTCACCTTACGTGACGCTGTGAAACGGTTAAATGACAGCGATCGTATTTTGTAGCCTTCAGTGGTCACTTTTAACTTTTTCATCACCTTTTTCTGCATCATATTGATCCGGACTGTTCTGTGCCACCATTCTCCAATATGTTGGTTTCCAAAAAAAACTTTGTTGTCACCCGGCATAACAGATGGCACTGTCACCGTTATCGCGACCTTTCATTAGTCTTGCCTCCTATCAATGACCTCACACTAACATAAGTGTCACCTCTTATGATCGATTTTACCCATCTTTGATCAGCTCAAAAAATCGTTCAAAGAATATTCAGTAGGTCACCCGGGCGCGTATTAACACGCACTCGGGTGGGGATGGAGGTTAACTTGACCTCCCAAAAAGTTTTCCAGAATGGTTTCCGAATGGCGCGGCGTAGCCGCGTCAAATCCAAATCCAATCCATTTTGCATAGCTGTGGACATTTGAATAACGGATCGTTTGATATAAAAATTTAGATGTACCCTGAAGGTGTCTGGCCTATGACAGGTCAAAGTTAGGTCATGGCTTCAGCGAACGCAATTTCTAGGAAATCGTCCAATCTGATGCAATAACGGAAAGTTTGACGAAGCCATACATCTATGAGATGCTTTCTTAGGCACCACAAATATTGAATGAGCAGAATACGTTGACCTAAGGTCAGGTATGAAGCTCAGACCAGGGTCAAAATCAACCTGATTTATTATTCTAAGGCTTGACGTATGCTATAGTTTGTGCTGCACCTTTCTAATTTATTGACAGCAGAAACCGCATTATACATCTTCCATTGACTTCATAGAGGTCAGAACAGGTCATGTACCTAAGATGATCCGGGTCGACATTTTGTTTTTGGAACATGCTGCCTAGCGCAATCTTTGTCGTTTATTCAAATGCGAAACTTACAGCAGTCCTGAGTTATTTTGGTCACCGTGACCTTCAAAAGGTCAAAAAAGGTCACTGTCATCAAATGGGCTTGTGAACTTTTGCTTAGAAACAGTTGCCTAGGTTCTGGGGCAACTTGAGAGCCCAATCTGGAATTTGACCTTGTTTGACCTTATTTGACCTGAAGGTCATAACCTGGGAAGCTCAAACGTTGACACAGGTGAGTTCACGTACAGATCAAGACACCCTGCAAATTTGGTGTCTCTAGTTCTTTTAATTTCCGAAATCTCAAGGGAGAGTCAAACTGACCCCCCTCCACCCGAGCGAAGGGTATCAATCCGGTCACCCGAGCGCGTGTTAACTTACGTTTCCTTTTCGCTTAGCTTGAACTTCCATTCATCTTAAGTTCACTAATAAACAATGCTGGTTAAAACTTTGAAATTGTGCTGGCGGAAGTCTTTTGTTGAAACTGCAGTGAGGTCTACAGAGAGCCGTGCAGGATGATGGATCTCTTTCGTTACTGGGGGAATGAAATCTGATAAACTATATGATTACTGAAAAAGCAACAAACGGCCATGAAAAGCGGTTTCCGTGAAGCAAAACTGATTGCGCATCCTAACAGCCGAACCAACATAATGACGGTTTCGAAGTAATTCGCTGTGGTTGAACACACACAAACACACACACACACACACACACACACACACACACACACACACACACACACACACACACACACACACACACACACACACACACACACACACACACACACACACACACACACACACACACACACACACACACACACACACACATATATATATATATATATACATATATATATATATATATATATATATATATATATATATATATATATATATCCGTGTTTATTTTAGTTTGACCTTGCTGGACCTTACTTGACCCAAAGGTCATGCCTAGGAACCTCAAATTTTCACAATAGTAAGTTCACATGCAGGTGAAACCACCCCGCACATTTGGCACCTCTAGCTCTCTTGGTTTTTGTAGATTTCAGGCGGTCAAATTGATGCCTATCCGATCAAAGGACATTCAAGAGATCGCCCCGCGCGCGTGTTAACTCACGTTTCCTATTAGCTTAATTTGAGCTTACATTCATGCTAAGTTCACTCTAATCTATATATCGTAGCGACTTTACTTTAACTTACAATTCGCGTTATCTTAACTAAACTTTCGTTTCGTATCAAATCAGCTTTGACTTAAATTACGACACACTTTGACATGGTGCTAGCGCGTTGTTCTAACTGCCGCCTGAGACAGGGTGTGTATGTGAGGGGTCCATTATCATGTGTTCGTAGGTGCCGAACAAGAAAAGCAAGCAGCTGTTCCGATTTCAGGCGTTGTTTCGGCGCAGTTCCAGCCTACGCCGTTGTATCGTCGTCAGAGATAATTTGGCGCACATGTAACTAAGACTCTGCGCTGGCCCACTGACGTACCTGCCATGATAATCTTGGACGTCCAGCGAACGCTGCCTTCGCTGTTGGTGGCACGACACGTATACTGTCCTATGTCTTCCTCGCCTATCCTGTGTATCCGGAGCTCGTTGGCCTCCTCGCTGAGCCTGGTGGTCTCTGACGGTCGCACCGGCTTGTCACCCTGCAGACGGCCGGGGCAGGTGTCAGCGCCAGCTGCTCAGGAGCAGCACCCGCGGCTGATGACACGGGTCTTAAATGTTCCGCGGACGTTTCCAAGAACAATACAATCTGATTTTCGGTGTTATTCATTTCCGTTTTCAGAAAGAGCGCGGAAACGTTAAGCGCCTCACGGGATAACGCACGAGTTCGTGTGTCTAACATACCTACCCTAAGCAAGTACGGAGGCGTGATTTCACATGTATGTGAAAGTACAGGAAGAATACACGCCTTGATTAGTTTGGAATCTTAACTGCATGTACGTGTGCAGATGGGTTTCCTGTACATCACTGATATCATCATTCATTTGGATGACGCATAGCCTGGCTGGCCGCTGTATGTCCCCATTGCGACAGCTGGCGCGGGATCAGGCTCGCGCCTGGTTGGCTGCGATGAGAGCCTGACCTTGAGCCACGTGACCACAGGCTGGGGCGTGCCGCGGGACTCGCAGGTCAAGGTCACCGAGTCACCGATGTTCACGAACACATCCCGAGCTGGGGTCTGTACCAGCCGCGGTGGTGCTGAAAACAGCCCGAATAAAGTAGCACGAAAATGACAGTATCGGCACGAGGGTCAGTAACTCCAAGGTTAGGCAAAGCATCAACATTCTGCGGTTATTGTGAACATCGGACGATGACATTTTATTTAAGGCATATGAGCCATTGCTTAAAATGATACGTTGCTTAAAATGGTTTGATAATATATCTACATAAATATGGTCGAAATAAAGGCATTCTTCGTTGGTCACTTGATTTCTTAAAAATCTAAACATCCGTTGGGTGAGAAGTTGTGATCGTGTCGTGCGAAGGTCGATGCTGTCGAAGGTCGATGCTGTCGTGCTGGGCGCAAACTGCTGCGGTCGTGGAAGGTCATTCAATGCAATTAAGAAGACAGTGAAGATGACTCGACTGACGAAAACTTTACAGTCCGGTTGTCACCAGCCCTGGCCGATTGGCCTCGGAGCGTCCGTGGCCGGGGAGCCACCCGTCCCAACGGCTGTCACCAGCCGTGGCCGATTGGCCTCGGAGCGTCCGTGGCCGGGGAGTCACCCGTCCCACCGGTTGTCACCAGCCGTGGCCGATTGGGCTCGGAGTGTCCGTGGCCGGCGAGCCACCCGTCCCACCGGCTGTCACCAGCCGTGGCCGATTGGCCTCGGAACGTCCGTGGCCGGGGGGTCACCCGTCCCAGCTGAAGCCCGTGTCTGGGCTCCACCCGAGAGTGGAGAGCAACTCCCCAGCTGGACTTCAGCCCGAATAAAGATATCAACTAGGTCTCCCAGGTGGGAGGAGTAGTCGGGGAATGATAGACGCTAGCCTCAGTGCTGCCGCTTCGCTGTCGTTTTTTGAGCGCTAGGTGTCTGCGACGATCACCGCGATGTCACTGCTACCACGTAAATCGTACTTCGTGCTAATCCCACAATGCACTGATGGTGCACGCCGAGCTCACGCCAAGCACATCCAGGTGAACTTGATTCTCTGCTGTTGTAGAAACGTCTGGGTGCAGCCCTTCCTTGCCGCACGAGTTCATGCGCACTGCTGACCCGTTTCTCACGGTGCACAGCCAATCTGAGCTCGTTCTCTCCGCACACGTCTAGGCCGGATCCAGTTGTTTACCATGCGCGTCCAAAGACGCTTCACCGCTCACGCCTCGACTTTTCACACTATCTTAGTTAGCTCAGACAGTCTGTTCTCACCGTGCACGCCCAGGTGGACCCAGGTGTCTACTCTACCTGTCCAGCCTTACTCTACCTTGCTTAGTCCAGATAAAAGCCGTTCTCACCATACGCGCCCAGGTGGACACAGGCGTCTACTGTACACGTTCAATTTCACACTGTCTTAGTTAGCCCAGACGGTCTGTTCTTACCGTGCACGTCCAGGTGGACCCAGGTGTCTACTCTACCTGTCCAGTCTTACTCTATCTTGCTTCGTACAGACAGAGTCCGTTCTCACCGTGCACGTCCAGGTGGACCCAGGCGTCTACTGTACACGTCCGATTCCACACTGCCTTAGTTAGCCCAGACAGTCTGTTCTCACCGTGCACGTCCGGGTGGACCCAGGTGTGTACTCTACCTGTCCAGCCTTACTCTATCTTATCTAGTCCAGAGACCGTTCTCACCGTGCACATCCAGGTGGACCCAGGTGTGTATTCTACCTGTCCAGCCTTACTCTATCTTATCTAGTCCAGAGGCCGTTCTCACTGTGCACGTCCAGGTGGACCCAGGCGTCTACTGTACACGTCCAGTCTCACTCCATCTTATCTAGTCCAAACAGAGTCCGTTCTCACCGTGCACATCCAGGTGGACCCAGGCGTCTACTGTACACGTCCAATCTCACTCCATCTTATCTAGTCCAGACAGAGTCCGCTCTCACCGTGCACATCCAGGTGGACCCAGGTGCCGTTGCCGAGCACGGCTGGCTTCCGGTTGAGGAAGTGGACAACGCACTCGTACCAGCCGTCGTCCGCCTCTGTGATGTTGGTCATGTTGAGCGAGGCCAGTCCGTGTCGGGTGTTGCGCACGTCCATGCGGCTCACGCGGCCGGCGTAGCTGTCGGCCACGTGTGGCGGGTAGCCGTCGTACCACATGTAGAGCGGCTGCTGCAGACCCTGTCTCGGCGGGCACGAGGGAGGCTGCCGTCAGCAGGAGCGCCAGACGCGCTCTAGCGGGAGCTCCGCCGCTGGCAGTTCAGTTAAGCGCAGTAGCCTAACGCTACCGGCCGTGACAGCCGGGGCACAATAAGTAAACCTGGTACCCACGAGGGGTGCACCACCAGGGGTGGGGCAGAGGGCAGGCCACACAGCGCCGTTTTTTAAACGATATATGTGCATATATATATATATATATATATATATATATATATATATATATATATATATATATATATACATATATATATACATATATATATAGATATATCTATACATATATATATATACATATATATATATATATATATATATATATATATATATACATGTTGTGTTCCATGAAACTTCAGATGCCGCCACCATGCTGACGGAAGGCCTCCAATGACGGAGACGGAGCATTTCATCTAACACAAAAGTGAAAACAATAACTGTCCCTATACTAGAAAGCCAGCGCCGAGTTGTTATGAAAGGAAAATCCATTATATGCAATGCAAAGGAGGCCCATGAAAAACAAAGGAAGCCCGAGAAGAGACCAACAAATTCTAAGGACCTGGGGTCCCACTATGCTAGAGGATATTTTGTAAGATGAACAAAGCAGCCTCACTCCCAATCCGTGCTGTGTAATCGCCTGATCCAATCCATAACATAAAAAGGTAGCAATTAGATAAGACAAGAGGTCAGGTATGATGTAAGATAGAAAGAGTAGATTAAGAGTTGGGAGGTGAAAGAGGTATGCGGTCTAGGAGATAAGGGGCAAGAGATACCAATAGGTCTCTTTGAAAAAGAACAAGTGGGCAAAATCCGAGACAATCTATTACACCTAGTTCGGTATGGAGATCCCCAGATTTGCTGTGCTTGTCCCCTAGGAAAATGGCAGTCACTTCCCCTGGTACCCACTTTTAACAAGACGCGTAATTTTCACCATGCCACGTTTGCTTCATAGTAGATGCATATGCTTCACATTTAACATAAACGAGTATTCTTGAGCTCCGGGCTTTTCGTAATAATAAGTTGGGAGCCTTTATACTTAACAATTACTAGTCATGTACGTGTACCTAAGCAAGGCTGCTGTCTGTAGCAAAAATGCAAAGTCTATACCAAATAGCTTTCAGAGGCATTTTGAAACCATGCCCAACAAACGCTATTTTACAATTATCCGAGCTTATAAGAGGCTGTATCAAATATCACTGGCTCGGACAAGCCACATGCAGTCCGAAAGAAAACCCGCCAGAATCATACTATAAATAAACTCATCATTCCATTAGCTAGCCTTCTGGCTGGTGATGTTTACCATTTCGTGGCAATGATTTAGCGAAGCACGCAGCAGCCCCTTCTCCGCCCATTCAAGGTTTGTTTTGCATACCTCCGACACTGTGAGTTTATAACTTCCCAGCAGACCACGCATGACCTCATACAGTGCCATATATCACGCCCATTGGTCAATATCATGAGGCACTGCGGTGACGCCGTGTTTGTTTTAACGCTCGTTGTTTGGAGATATTCCTTGCCGGTAATGATGTCGAATAAATTTGAGAACAAAAATGGTTCAGACACGATCCATGGGACGTTTGTCGCAACACTCGTCAGAATTGGCAGATGTGCCTCCCGTACACTTCATTGCATCACGATTCATTCGGGCTGTCTCAGTTTAAAAGTGTTTACAGCTGATCCAAAATCTTAGGAGCCAGCTAGCGTGGCCAGATCCCTGACAAATGACCTTGTTCTTGAGGATCCCAGCGGAGAGAACATCACCTATCGGCGTGTTGTGTTGGATTCTGTGTCCGCTTATCAGATCCTCTTCCCGAGTGACTCGTCAGGAGTGAGGTGATCATGCCATGACTCACGGTGTCACCACTGCTTGTGATTTTTTCTGATGGGCTTAAGCTCCAAGGGCAACATAGATGGAAGTTCGAAAACGACGTCGAATCAGCCCTGAAGCGAGTCATATCATGATATAGAGTTGTTTGCACGCAATGGTAGTGTCAGGGTCACTCAAATCATGTCCTGTTGTCTTCAAAATCGACGAAGTTGTCAGCAATCGTCGTACAGTGTACTGATGTCGTATTTGTCCATCACTGTTGTAGAATCAACGTAGAGGTCATGTCAGGCCAAGTTCACCTCAGGTCAGATGTTACAAACTACCCAAGTTAATGTTAGTAAATATTCCACAGTGTGCTAACATTGACGTAGTACATGGAGACCGTAAGTACAGTGGTATGCAAAGTCACAGCCGTGTAAGCTAATGGAATGGCTTCAGCTGACCTCGTATTACATATTGCTTGGTCAGATGAAGATCACTTACGAGACATGCTTTGTCTTGCGTCAGCTTTACTGTGTCATGTATACAGGCAGCAAAAATGTAGCCTGTCCGCTTTTGACCGAGCTTCACAGGTTAACCGGTGTGCGTGTCGTAACATGACATCAGTAAGTGTTCGAATCACGTGCGGGAATATCGGAACGTTCCATGTATGCTATGGATATCGGAACGTTCCATGTATGCTATGGATATCGGAACGTTCCATGTATGCTGGGATATCGGAGCGCTTTCGTATATGCTATGGATATCGGAACGTTCCATGTATGCTGGGATATCGGAGCGCTTTCATGTATGCTGTGGATATCGGAGCGTTCCATGTATGCTATGGATATCGGAACGTTCCATGTATGCTATGGATATCGGAATGTTCCATGTATGCTGGGATATCGGAGCGTTTTCACGCATGTTTGGGCGCTACGGATGCGGAATAAACAGTGGTCGCAAGGGCCGTCCTGCGCTGGCGAAGGCGGTGACGCGTCTCATGCTGGCTGGGTTTACATGGCCACGTCACATACATTTCTGTGACGTGCATACTCACCACAATATCAAAAAGTCGATGTTGTAAGTGATTCTAAGTTGGTACAGTCATGTGCAATGTAAGGCATGGCAAGTATGAAAAGGGAATTAAGATGACCTCTTTTCGATGATTATATGCGTAAAAATGCAAAAATGTGACTTAATTAACGAATATCGCGCATATAATTGCTGTATAAAGGTAATGTTAACTTCCTTTTGATATCGTAAGTGTATGACACCCACGCTTCATAGAAAGTTAGTCCTATTCATTGCAAGTCTGTGATTTTCTAAGATGCAATTAACCCACTTCGATTCCTTCCCATTGCAACCAGAGCCTGCTAGTAAGAGCCCGACAGGCTTTGACGACTGCTGGAAGCCTAAATCTGCTGACTCGGTCGGGCCCGAGAGCGGCGTTGCCATTGGTCGGTGGCCGACGTCTGACGTCATCCCGAGCCGCTCGTCCGCGGCCACGGCTCATTTGGAGCCGTATCCGACCGTGATAAAACGGCCGTCAGCGCGGCTCGGCGGGGGTGGGCCGCGCCAAACTCGCCTCCTTCCTCCACTGGATGACGTAGGGCACGTGCGCGCCGCGGGGAAAGACGAGCGGACAGTCGAGCACCACGTCCCGGCCGACCAGGGCGGTCACGTGACGACCGCGCGGCGTCTCCAGACCTGCCGACACGCCGGCGCGGCCGTCACCGGGAGCGCGGCTTCAGCTGCCAGTCACGGACGCCGAGAACATACATTATGAACAGGACACCGAGAACAGCTATGCAGACACTGTGCGGCGGCATCACGTCCGTTGGCACCGTTTTATTCGCGTCATTGGAAAATGAGCACCATTCTGGGGCGACCTCTTTCGGCGCTGTAGCGCTTCCTCACCAAGTCATTTTCCAACTTTGCTCGACCTTGCTGGAGCAGTTGCTGGCATGAGTAATGGGGAGGGGGACGGAAGACATAACAGAGCGGCCTCCATTGGACAACTGGCGGCAGACTTCCGTGCCAGAACACCAACGACAAAGCCGCTGGAGAAAAGCTAAATTGGGAAAGTTTTATCAGTGACGATTATTTTGATTCGCGGAAATACGCCATCATGCCACTTTTATGGTCGCTGGAAATGAAGCACGAAGCAAAAGTGAGTATGAGCAGCGG
>NW_023596136.1:9920403-9977903 GCF_011947565.3 Pollicipes pollicipes | reverse complement strand
ATCAAACAGGTGTTTTAGATAATTGCTGCGATCTGCGCGCGGTGGGTAGGGTAAGTCCAGATCGCAGGTTAATTGACAATTAAGCCGGCGTTTCCAATGTAATGGATCTCATGCTGCAGGTAGGCCTGAGGCGCGATGCGTTAACGGTGCGGTTGACACGTACCGATGGCGGGTGTAATGGCCAGGAGCACGGCGCAGACGGCGATCATGGTGCGACCCGGTCCGCGGGGGAGGCAGACGTCTCCATCAGCCGCACCGGTCCCGCATCTGTGGGGCACGCATCGACAATAACCAGCCAGACACACAGGCGCATCGTACACACATGCAGCGCGGGTGCGTTACTGGCACCTAACCCGGCGCGTAGGGGACCCGTTGTGCCAATCGTCCGTCCCTATCCTGCACAAGACACCTGTACTCCTCAGAGCACACAGCTGCAGTTGTCTGGCCAGCCACACGTTGCTGACCGGTTCTGTGCTCTACAGAGCACACAGCCGCAGTTGTCTGATCAGTCACGCGTTACTGACCGCTTGAATACCATCGGGAACACTCTAGTGCAAAGCTTCACTTCTTTCTAAGATGTTATCTGTTTCAATGACTATAACGACATCGATAATCAATGCTTGCTCTTTTTGTGGTGGGTA
Organism: Pollicipes pollicipes; assembly: GCF_011947565.3. Taxonomy (NCBI): domain Eukaryota; kingdom Metazoa; phylum Arthropoda; class Thecostraca; order Pollicipedomorpha; family Pollicipedidae; genus Pollicipes; species Pollicipes pollicipes. The sequence continues at coordinate 9,977,262 of NW_023596136.1, read as the reverse complement.
CGGCATTTTCCACGATGTAATCGCCTCTATCTTCCGGTGCTGCTTAAAACATAACACTTAAGTCAAAGTTGAGTCCCAACGTGGCTGAGGTACAAATGCAGCATACTTTCCCTTCCGACCATGGCTGCATTCGACGTTGCATTTCTACTCTGCATTCACTTTATTCGTTCTGTTGCTCGCCTAGCTCATCCCCAACGGAGTTCTTTCTTTTTCCCACCTCTCCCGCCTCTTCTTGATCCTTTGGTATGTAGGTATTTGCCGCATTTATGAGTAGGTACAGTGCAGCAGGTGCATCCTCGGCTTTGTTTTTTCATCTGACGTTATTGACATTGTTCCCTCTCCTTTGTTTTAGTTTTTGTTTACTTTTTCTCTTGCAGTTCATGCTCGGTGTTTATTTTTTCGTTGTACCTGCCGCTTAGTATATATGCAACATCATGCCTGCTCTTGCGCACCCCCATGCAGTTTGTTGCCCGCATCAACTGTGACGTCTTTACATAGGGTGCGGTTCTCTGGGATAATTCTGTCTGATTTATGTAACTGTCATGACGATTTGTATCCTTCGTGAGCTCGTTGTTCATACAATTCGGTATCGATTGCAACTGTTTTACGCCAACATTTCCCTCAGCAGTCGCGTTTCTTTATTTTTCACCTCGACGTTTTTAACACCACCACCATCCCCGCATTTTAGACTGCTGAGGAGGCTACCATGTCACTCTGGTCGTCTCCTTGATTTTTCAGTGTTTGCATTTGGCTGCAAATACTGCCGCCTACGTGATCACCATATATGAAGAGCAGGACCCCGAGTATGGGCACCAGCAGAGCCGCAGCAACGGCAATATATTTCTCAAATATTGTTGGACTGGTATCGCAACTGCTGGTTGTCATTATCATTACAAGATATGATACATCATGCCGATGGGCTTTCTTACGTCGCAACTGATCGCACCGTTGTGGGTCTATCAGTTTGACCGGAGCAGCAGGCGTCATAATACACGGCAGCAGTCATCGGTGGTAACCCATCAATATCTGTAGTGACACGAGCATCCTAGCAACGAACGCAGTAGTCAGTACACTAGGGAGCAGTCAGCCAGTCGACATCACATGCGTTTTGCAAAAAAACTGCGTTAGCTATGGTGTGAACGGATCTGCAGACTCGTTTAATTCACTTGCCGTTGTGCTTAAATAAACGATAGAAGCAAGTCATTAAGCCTCAGGGATTTCTAGAATGTAAGTCGAAAGCTCAAATGCTTATTTGACACCTCATAATGACTGATATCTTCGTTTTGTCCAGCATCTCCTGGCAGGACCAATGGCAAGGATTTTCCGTTGGGACAGGCTTTTACAGGGCTTTCCTGGATAAAATGAAGCCTTCTGAAAAGGGGGGGGGGGGCTTCCTGGGCAGCGTCGTACTCAAGGGAAAGAGACGGTGAGGGCATGAGCCCTCTTATTGAATTACTGCATGCATCATTGCTAATAAAACCGATGCTGACAACTCAAAGATCCGGTATGGTGAATAAGATGTGGTACTGCTGTCGGCTGGCTGACCATCTGATTATCCAGCAAAGGATTTCGCTTTCTAAAACAGGGCCACCTGTGCCAAACAGGGTCTGATGATGCGAAGCGGAGCCTCCTAATCCAGAGCAAGACGCTTCCGATTCAGAAAAGGATTCTAGCTAGGAAGCCTCGTTTTCTCAAAACAGGTCATCCTGATCGGGAACCGCGGCCATCTGACGCATGAAATGCATTTCAAAAATGGGGCCTCCTGTCCGTTTGAAAATGGGGCCTCCTGAACATAGAAGGTGACTCCTGACCCAGAACAGGGGGCCCCTAGTTTCGAACAGGGACCCCTCGAGCGGGCAAAGTAACCTTAACATAATATTGGCCCTGCTTATATATTGCTGATTTACGGGCAGCTACAGTATCTTTGAGTTTGGAAAAAGGGACCTCAAAAAAGTTGGAAGGGCCGAGCACCTGCTCTTGCCTCCCCATGCCTACCGGTAGGGGGGGGCAACTTCTCGTTCTGCCCCCCCCCCCCCCAGCCTCTTCTCCGCTTGGTTTAATGAAGGTGGGCTATTTTCAGAGCAAAAAGTAATTATGCAAACACATTTCTGTTAACCTGGAGCTACATCACATGAGAATTCTGGCATTTTGGTTCAGTTCCATTACGTCGACCAGCTAGTGCCTTTCCGCACAACTCAAAGGGGTGTGGGTGACCGCCTCGACGGGTACGTAACGGGCGAGTGTTCGTCTCGCGGGCTGAGCAGTCGGCAGGCATCCCCTCACGCCGTCACCAATGGGCTACGGCGGCCGTCGCATGCGCCGCGACTGGCCGTGGTAACAGAGCAGCGAAGCGCTGACCCAGACCAAAGGCACGGCGGCCTGCTCGGCAGACGGGGCCAGGTGCTGAACGACCAGACGGTGCAGACGGGGCCAGGTGCTGAACGACCAGACGGTGCAGACGGGGCCAGGTGCTGAACGACCAGACGGTGCAGACGGGGCCAGGTGCTGAACGACCAGACGGTGCAGACGGGGCCAGGTGCTGAACGACCAGACGGTGCAGACGGTGCCAGGTGCTGAACGACCAGACGGTGCAGACGGGGCCAGGTGCTGAACGACCATCTGTTATCACGCTAGTGAAGTCTTTGGTTCTGCGCACACCGGGGCGCCTATCAGACCAGACCAGACCAGGCGGGCGTGGGCTGCATATGATGTGTTTAGAAACACATTCGCTCCCGGTTGTAAAGGCGACAAGGGTAGTCAACCTTTATGGCAGTTCTCTGGTAACACATAAGAAGACTTTGACTCAAGAGCATAACAATGACCCCTTTTGATATTTATACACATTTTCGAACAGCCCTGTACGCATAACAATGTATTTCTCCGTTTCAGAATCGTGAAGGTGGTTATCTCTTCGCATTTTTTTAATTACCCGTTACTTTGCTCGTGACTTAAACCCACCATCAGAATGGGTGCCAGCCAGAACCCATTCTCAGAGAGGCGTAAAACGTTTAAAGCCTTCCCTTGAAAATGATCACTAAAACATAATACACTGATGGCCTCCGAAGCTCCATGCATTTTGTCCATGGTTGATTGAGCGTAATACCCTAAATAAATAATAGAAATATTTATGTGTTAAATAACTAACGTAAACCTTAAGATGAAAGAGAGTGGGTGGTTGTTCGGCAAGGCTGCATGCACCTAGGGGTACAGCTGCCGGGATTGAGCCCGCACAGATCCCATGAGGGGTAATTGCTCAGCGCTCAGACGGGGCCACTATCAGGAAGCACTTAAGCCCACTCAAGGCTGGCGCATCTGGCTTGTCTTGCACAAACAGGACGCTTCGCGAGAATGTAGGACAAATCGAGAACCAGGAAAGGAAAGCTGATAAAAAGCCTACTACCCACCTACTCGCAAGCCTTCTCCCACCTAATCGTAAGCTTGAGCTTTGAGTCCGTACTACCCACCTACTTGCAAGCTTGAGCTTTGCTACCGTACTACCCACCTACTCGCAAGCCTACAACCCACGTACTCGCAAGCTTGAGCTTTGAGTCCGTACTACCCACCTACTCGCAATCTTGAGCTTTGCGTCCGGCCGCAACGCTAGGAACTAAAAAACGTCGTAATGAAAACACCATCACCGTGTTTCCGTGTTACGTGTTTCCAATAGCCCTAAGGGCAAATCTTGACGGATTCATAAAACAGAAAAGGGGTGAAAAGGCTGGCAAAAGGAAAGGCACAAAACCAATCTGAACAAGATGCCGAAGCATGTATGCCCATAATCGGGTTAATCGACGACAATGATCTTACTATCAGGCCACCGTTAACTTACATGGTCGTAGCAAAGGTCGCATGCGACTAAAAACACCTGGCCACCCTTCCATCCATCCCACCCACCCGCTGCACACGACACGCTCCCACTCAGAAGAAAGTCAAGTTTGTCTAATTATGTTGCGAATCCTAGTTTTGAACTGACGCTTGAAGTGCTGGATGGATCTTGAGTTATGACTTTCTCGGTCTACTGCTGCACCGCGCGATGCATATATCGTCTTTCTGCATGGCTGTTTTTCGCACAAGGTATGCTCAGATGGTATGGCTGCGGCGTTTCCGAGGCCACGCTCTTACGATTGCACATCAGCGCAGAGCGTGGCACAACTGGCTTTTCAATGATCGGAGTGCTGTGCAGCACGCACAGGTCAAAGTAAGAAATATACTCATGTGCGGACAGCCAGCCTGAATGATTAATAGCATCCGATATGTGGTACCTTGTACCTTGTACCGTACTACTTTGGCAACGTGCTCACTGCATCTGTGCGTCCATGGGTGTAGGAACAGGGGGGGGGGGGGGCAAGGAGGCCTGGCTTCCCCACTTTTTAAGATGGGTGGGGGGCAGCAATGTTAACTACCCCCCCCCCCCCCCCCCCTCCACGTACACACACTTTTCATATTAAGGTTGTGTTGAGCTTACTTGTGCACAACATCAAACATGCATGCCGATTTGCCTAGTTCACCAGCCATTTTGCTGAAGATGTGTCATCTGTTTCGTTTGCCTATCGACCATCGCCTAGCATCACAGCCGCAGGACCGACGCCGCTCGGCCTGTGGAGACTGCATCACCGTCTGTTTTCTGGACAGATAAATAGCTACGGAAACACGGAAAGTAGAGATTCTACCTTAACTCTTGCAGTTCCACCACCAGATTCCAGCATCACTTCGTGGCGCTTTAAGGACCAATCCGTTCTTATCATCAGTCTAAAAATCGCAGACGTTAAAGATGCGCCCAGACTGCCTTCTAAATGTAAGATTTGATGTCCTGAAGCGTTCAAAAGTACTCCTTTCAAAAGCGTCATCATTTTCGTACACCCGTTGGCCACGGCTCAGTATTAGCTGCTGGGCCGACGCTGCGTGGCCTACGTAGATTTCAGCGTCTGTCGTCGAGGTACCTAGGCAGTGACACGTGCGTTTTTGTTACTATGATTTGCGAGTGCGCGAGCTCAAAACTACGTCACATACCTTGTATCACTGATCAATTTAAGTGTTGATAGGCAATTACTTCAGAAGTGTCATCATTTTCGTCCACCGGCGGGCCACGGCTAGGAGTTAGACACTGGGTTAATGCTCCGCGGACTATGGAGAGTGCACCGCCTAGTGCTGAGGTTTTTTGCTAAGATTTGCGAGCACGCATGTTAAAAAAGCACGTTACGTAAATTAAACCAATCGATTCTGACTGAATGTTGAACATTTCCAGACAAACATGTCTTGATCATGTTAATACACATTGTTGACCACTCGATCTACAATTAAACTTTCATCTCCAAATTTCGATCAAAAAACATATCGATTTACAATCTACCTTCGTGATATCTTAAACGTCTGTACAAACAAGATACAACTTCAAACAAAGCTTTTAAACTTTTTGGATCTAGAAAGAGTTCACTAAACCGTTGTAACTTAAGGGTGCCAGTGATTTATTCCCCGTGGTCGTTCAACGCCTGATTTCTGTAGTTTATTGACTTCAGAAAGCAAACAAAATTGATATCACGGTGGCTTCTGGTTTCTGCCCTGGTTACAAGGTAAAAACGACAATACAACGAAGAAAACCGTGCTCCTTGTAAATAAGTAAGCTATATCCGGGGATTTTTGGGGAGGGTCACCATAAAAGGGGCTTTTGTCAACCCTGTGTTTTCCCTTGACGAGGTTCTGGCTATGCCCCTACCTACACACAAAAGCAGATCAAGTCGGCTCTGTTGAACGATGGGCAACTGAACGTTCGTTGGGCATCGTCCTACCTATGGCAGGCAGCTTCCCGTGGGTTTTTTTCTGCGGTGGTGTGGTGTAAGGGAAGGTAATTCGGGAAGGCAAGCCATAATACTGTTGCAGTTGTCCAACATATGTTTTACACATCCATTTTGCAGTAACGCTGATCCAGAAATATGCTACAATAGAAGTCATACGGTCAGTTCGCAGTCAGTCATGCGGAAGTCAGCTGGTTCAGGGCAGTGGCTGCCGGCGGTGGACTGGAGCGGGGCCCAGATAATGAATATATCGCAGAAGGGCCTTCATTCTGCAGCTTAGTTTTTTTAACGAATCTTGTGTTTTATGACTTTTGCTATATTTCGTCTCCGCAGTTTCGAGCTTCTGAATTTATTTCCGCCTGAAATGCTGCGACAAGTCTTATCTCGTGAAAGGCAGTCAGCGAAATAAAGGCGTATGAAAAAATATGTCGCACTGTGATCCATCGATTCACTTTCAAGATCCCCACCAGCTTATGTCCGGGCTGTATTTTGGCATCCTGGAAATTTGGCATTTGGCATCTTGGAACCCTGTGGAGGCAGATATCTCCCCAATGATCGAAAACGCCTACCCGCTCGCGGAATTTCGCCTCCCTAGGAAAGACAATGCTGAAATAGACGAATAATCCTGGGAAGCTGGATAGCCTTATTTGCCGAATGGCATAGCTGAGTCGAAAAGGCATGGTTGTGCACCAGTGAGAAACAACTATAGATGCATATCTAGCTTAGCAGTCATGACATTTTAATAAAGAGCGATAACAACCTCAATCTCTGCCCTCCCCCTCCTCCACCTCCCACCGATCATTGGGCTTACTGGCCAGAAAAAAATTCCTGAAGTACGCCCTGAGCTTGGCCCCCTCACTTTTTAAAACGTTCCTAGGCATATGTGTGCGTCAGATAACACTAAACCCTTAGAAGCCATTGAATATCCTAAAGCAATGTTGTGAAGTCACCTCAGCCAATGTTTAAGTTAAGGTAATCGCTATGCTTTCGAACGTGTGAGCGAACGAACAATAACAAGTTGAGTATGTCTTATACCTTAAAAGTGCCCGTTTGGCCCATCCAGCCACACCGTCAAGCATCTGACCGTGTTGAGGCGCGGGACCGCCGGCGCGGCCAGGCTTGTGACCCGGCGGTCCCCGGGGCGGTGGCGGCGGCGGCGGCGGCGGGGCGGGGGGAGGGGGGGCTCAGGAGCGGTGCGGTGGATTGGACCGGGGGCGCCCCCCGCCGGCCGCGTGCCCGGGCATCCTTGCCGCCGCGCCGCCAGCGCCGTATTGATCGGGTCGGCCGGCCGTCGGCCGCCCACCCGGGCTCGACCCGCGGCCCGGACGAGCCGGGCCGACGCTGACGCCGACGGCCGCCGCGCCGCTGCGCCGGGAGCTCAGCTGACCGAGGCACACCGGCCAGCGGCGGCGGCGGCGGCGGCGGCAGCACGCCGACCCTCGCCCCCTGACTAGCGGAGGCCGGGGGACGCCACTGACAGGAGCCCAGTCTCCCGACGTGCGTTGGTGTTGGAGGGTTACCACTAAAAGGAGCCCTGCCTCCTGACGTGCGATGGTGGAGGGTCGGTCGGGGGGATCACCACTGACAGGATCGAAGCCTCCTAACGTACGGTGGTAAGGGGGGGGGGGGGGCGCCACTGACAGGAGCCCTGCCTCCTAACGTACGGTGGTAAGGGGCGCCACTGACAGGATTCTGTCCTCCTGACATGCGGTGAGGAGGGTGGGGGTTCACCACTGACAGGAGCCCAGCCTCTTCACGTGCGTTGGTGGGGGGGGGGGGGGTCACCACTGGCAAGATATCTGCCTCCTGACGCGCAGTGGTGAGGGGCACCCCTGGCAGGATTTTATCCTCCTGACGTGCGCTGGTGGGGGCTCACCACAGGAACCTGGTCTCTCTACATGCAGCGGTAGGGGGATTACCATGTGCAGGGGCCCTGCCTCCTGACTTAGAAGTGGGTCAACGATCCCCGCCGGTGGTACAGCTCTTCCTGATGACCAACAACCATGGGCCATACCTGACGGCTTTTTTACATGGTGTAACTTCTTTTACGCTGCATTTCGTCCCCGTTCGATTGACTCAGCGCCTGCATCTCTCCGTCCTTGCGTTGCCTCGCGCCCCATCAGCAAGGTCCCGCCCCTTCCATTCACCGTCACGAATCTGCCCGCCTGCAAGCCACTTGCCCGCATCTGGCTAGCGACTGCTCCCGATGCATCAGCTCGGCGCCGCCCTCCTCGGAGACGCGGTTTGGCAGGACGTACCTCCCCGCATCCTGATGTACCCATTGGCTGCCATCCACTCGCCATCACATTCATCTCACCGTATCCACACCATCGCCCGCATCCATCGACGCTGTCGTCCTGGCGGTGGGGGTTGGCCCCGCTCCACGAGCTCTTGGCTGCCCCGTCACAGCACTGACTCATCACCCTCTTCCCTCCAGCGTTGCCGCTGGAGACCTCCAGGAGTTTGTCACGTGATCTCTGCTCTGCGCGGCGACCTTGGTCGCTCTACAGTGGCGCATGCCACGCTTAGTATACATGTAAATTTCTGTGGTCACCGAGCACTGCGAGACATGCTAATCAGGAATGGTTGACAGGCTGAACAATATCCTTAATGGATTGATGTAGCCTTTGCCGTCGCACTGTGTCATGAGCTTGACGTACGCTTCTGACGAAAAATGAACACACTTTAGGCTGCTAGTCGCTCCATATATTTTTTAACTCGAAAAAGAATATCCATTAACCAGTAAGACTAAGATTTTGCGTTGAGGGACAATGACATACGTTGTGATAATTCGCATCGGACGCTGCCTAAGGATATCGGAATGGGACCCGTCGTCTTTAGAAACGCAAATGAACATAGGCATGCTAAGTGGAGCCATATGAAAGCCCCGTAATAGTCTCTTTTCATGAAGTCATCACGCGGGGTTCAGCGTTGTTTGGTGTTTAAGCGCAAACCTTAAATGATGTAGACGGATTATTTGCTGCGTGCCTATGTCTGACAGTTGTTATCGACGAGTTGGATGAATTTGGCATAGTTCACGCTTTTGGTAGCTCCACAAAGTATAGGTAAAACTACATGTTTAGCTTGGATGTCATGACAATAAATTGGGCTGTGCACGCATACAGTCTCCATTGCCGTGATGCCTCGGCTTAGGCCACAGCGTGTCACATTTCGGCCGGTTCTCGAAACGATGATATTGGCTGCCTCCTGGTCCACTGCTAGCGCAGTTGAGGATCACATTGGATGGAAGTCGTTTAATGATTTGCAGACGACGCGTTTGCCTTCAACGCACAGGTGGTCCCATGCTTATAACTGTTCTGATTCTTGAAGTTTGACACGGATCCTATGAATCGCCCGAAAACGGGCTGACCCATGGTCGGCGCACGGCTGGGGGCGGCGGACTGAATTGATTGACCCACACTTTGGACAGGGCAATAATTCGAATCCACCTCCACTATCTCGTTTCGCTGCGCCACCTAGTCGTCAAGATCTGTACCTGTTTCATGCTTTCCAGCTTTTCATGATCTGAATATTTTTTGTTTCTCAAATTTAAGTGGTACCTTAAACCTAAGCCTTAAGGTACCCACAGCAATCAACATCTTAGACATGTATGCGACGCTCAAATATGTCGAGGTAAAACAAATTGAATATGTTTGCTTAACATATACAAACGCCCTGAAAGTGTGTGCGTGGTGTGACAAAGTAGAGCTCTGCCAGCCACCGCCCGACAGGTTCCATTTGGTCGTTTCACATACGAGCTGTGGCCAGCGTTTGACGCACGGTGAGGCCTTCACCGCAGAGCTTAGCGCGGCATGGCAGTGTTTGCCCCACCATTTTCTCCGTGAGAGTTCGTGCCGGTCGATTCGGTGCCTCTGCTGGCGCGGCCCGGTCTGGGGACGGAGGGGGCGGCGCCGCGCCGGTCGGCCGCCACCCGCAGCGTCCACGGAGGCCGGCTGGACCCTCGCCTAGTGCAGCGTCCGCTGATAGTGACGTGGTACTAGGACCGTCGGAGACATATGCGCCCCTCCCCGTCTCGCTGGCCCCGGAAACACATATATCATGACCAACGGACCTGGTTTGGGTCAAGGACGAAACCACATGTTCACGATTGTTGACGCCCAATATGCTTTGATGTTTCTTTTGATGATCTGGACCAAACAGTTACAGGAGACCAGACCCGCCGACCTCAGTGTTTTGTATACACTCCGTTTGGACGGTTGCAGTAAGATGCATGCTGTTTGATATTCCCTGCTGCGATGGCCCGTGGCTGATCTCGTAACCTTGGTGGTCGCTCCCATCGGGGGACCCAAGGGACAGCCCAAGCAGCTCGAGCTGAGTTTGAGCAGCTTGGCAGCTGGAATCCGCAGCCCAAGCGATCCCTCAGTCACATCTAGCCGGAGGGTCTCGGCCAGACGTGCTTTGTTAACACTAGTGAGCCGAGCTTTGTTATTACTACCACACCGCATCACTACGAGTGCAACCTGTCTTCTAATCCTGACGGTACCGTCCCAGCATCGGTTTCTTTCACATGCCTGTCGCCACGTGAGGGAAGGTGCGGGACATTCAGTTCCCCTCAACTCTGCAGCAGATCGGTCCAACAAGCTCGTCAAGACTGAAACATGGCTCTTGCATAAACAGAAGAACTCCACCTAGATACTCTTCGAAGGCTCTTTCACTGTCACCCTGAACAAGTAAGGTCATCCCAGTGCTCTTTCTCAAATGCTTTCCATTGGTACACGGGGGCTTACTGATGTTCCCATCGGATACGCCGCGGCGTGGAGTAGAGGAGGACAATCCTGAAAGTCACCAAAAACGTATTTAACTGAGCATTATGCGTAAGGGGGGATGTTCCCTAACAGTCTACGTTCAGCCCTTAAATATCTGGGGTGCACTGAAATATGAATGGATCTAAAATTAAACTGCGTCTGTTGACCGGCATAGGTCGGGATGCTTAAAGCCAGGCACTGCTCGGGGCCGTTGGAAAGTGACCGTTCCTCCTAGAGTGCATGACGTTGGTGTGTCCGAGTGGCACGGTGCCCAACGGAATGCTATGAACAGATGTTACTCGCGCAGGCTTGCCTAACCTGGTTATTTGCATAAAGTGGTCTAGTTTCGGTGCGTGAATGCAAGCATTATTTATGAAGCGCTTCGGATGGCCCACACGGGTGGCCTTGTTTCATGGGACTTGCTAAGAAACACCTGCGGTAATGTGCCCTGAACCCAACACCAAGTTTGAAGTGTTCCAGTTTATTCAATACATTTACGACGGCCTTTTTGTCGGAGGGAACAGCGAAAAGGCCTTCGTTATGCGACGCAATGTAACGAGTTAGGCTATATCCACCTAGCGTCAGGTCGACCCTCGCTGGACGTAGCCAGCTGACCTGGCCATGTCAGCTGATATAACCGTCTGTAAACTGTGGGCCTCACATGCTGAGCCCTTCTGAATTACGATCCTGACTTTTTCCTCCTAGAGCACCCAAGTACCGTTCGTCAGGAGCTAGGTAGACAAACCAGGTAGCTCACACCGACTTTAAGGTGATGTTACCGACTGATATCGTTTGCCAGAATTGCGTGTTTAAGCGTGCATCAAACCACACTCTTAAGTTATGCTTTAATCGAAGATTGTGCTCTGGAAAAGGCAGGTGTGTAACACCAACATTTTACAGGATATCGGGCGGCACTTAGCCCATGTCCGTGTGGAGCTTATGCGTGACGCGCAGGAAACGCGACAAAGCGAGCAAGCGCATTCCCCTATTGAAAAAGTGCATATAAGTCGCGCAATGCGAAGCGTAGTTTTGTTTCTGGGCACCATGGCGTTTTGTTCCTGCATAATGATCCTCCTGTGTCTGATTGGGCATACATAACATGTCTCTCCTTCAGGCACCATGTATGTCTGATTAGGCATGCATGGCATGTCTCTTCTTCAGGCACCTACGCTGTAAAGCCTCATAACGGCAGATTTTCTCTGACACGCTGGTCAAGTTTCCAAGCAATTGCTCGGGAACGAGTGCCGACATTCACATCTGTTGGACATGGCAGACACAAGTCAAGGCCTAGGAATAATGCCCACTGCCTGATCGAGGAGTCGTCGCTGACATGTTAGCTAGTGTCAGACGCCAACTGGTTACACGAGGGATATTCGGGGATTGCAATGCCCGAAACCACTTCGGATGTTCCTAAGGGCTCGAACTTAGTCATACATGTGCCTCGTCCCTGAGATCTCTTCCCGGACGCCAGATCCTGCTTCCTGGCCCCGGAACCAGGAAGAACCTCGGAACTACTTTTAATAAAGCTGGAGATCCAGCAAAACCAAGATCTAGCTCATAATTGTGCTGAGGAGTTAGCAAGAGCCAGGACCCAGCTTGGCAGAAGAGGAGTCCGGTAAGAGCTAAGATTCAGCTTGGAATGGGTACAGGGATCCAGCGGCAGCCGGGACCCAGCCTGGCAGAAGAGGAGTCCGGTAAGAGCTGGACTCAGGTTGGAATAGGTGCAGGGATCCAGCAGCAGCCGGGGCCTAGCGCGTAATTATACAGAAGGGGCCGGCACGAGCCCTGGTCCAGCCGAAAACAATGGCCAGAGACCCAGCGAGAACGCGGATGCACCCTTAATTAGGCCGTCGACTTAGCAACAAACGAAGTCCAGTATGCAGTCAAGGACTTTAGATGTAGTTCGGAACCAGGAGAACCTGGTACCAGTGAGAACTGATATGCTGCCTGACACATTGGATACGAACCAAGTATGTTGCATTTACATTTATGGAGTGAATGCTATAGAGGATTTGCTGATACTTTCTGTTATATGATATTTTATATGAAAGCATATCAGACAACATGCCTTCAATGGCAAATTGGCAAAAAAAGTTGACGAATGGTACGCATGCGGGGCTTACAAATGGCAATGTGGAACAGGAACCCGGATCTGGTATTTGATGAGAGAACCATTGAGAGCCAGAGGTCATGGTCCAGTGTTTGTGAGCAGCAGGTCTCAACCAGGAGTCAAACTCTTTTTCTTTTGTGAAGAAGCTAACACGAACCAGGAGTGAGGGCCGGATTTTTGTGGAAGAACCAATATGAACACGGAATCAGCGTTGGTGCTTGTGATGTGGAAAATGAAGGAACCAGCAATCAGGGTCTGGCGTTTGTAAAGGAACCAATAGGAGCCGGGAATATATATATATATATATATATATATATATATATATATATATATATATATATATATACGTAAGTATGTATGTATGTGTATATACGCATTGTTTGTAGAAGAAACCGTGAGCCGTGAGGTTCAGAAATAATGGTCCCGTGTTTGCAAAGCGACTGATAGGATCCAGGAACTCAGAAGCTGGTGTTCCTGAAAGCATCAACCGGAACTAGGATTAAGGGTTTGGTTCCATGGAGGGAAAGTGAACGCCATGTGCCAACACTGAAAACCAGGCACATATCCACTGCAAAATCATGCATTTGACATCCATGAAATGTTGCCTAAACATCGTTGATTTGAAAACTTATCAACATAGGCCATACTCAAAATTCGCATCGGATTGCGGCCGGGGCATGACTGTCCCATGTGCGTACAATCAGCTTTGAAACAAAGGTGGAAGTGATTCGGTCGGTGCTGTCTCATCAATGACATTTTGACCCTACATTCCCTGTCGCGGTTTATTACACGCCACCTCACATGGCGACCGATACAGATGGCTTGCGACGTCAGCGACCGCTGCAGTCACATGTGGCGTTCTGAAGACAGACTGTCTCCTTCTTAACGTCTTAACGTCACGTCTAAATATTCGCATTATCCAAGCCTCCCAGTTGTCGGAACAAGCTGGCTTACCTATGCACGACGTGGAGTGGCGGCCATGAGAGCGGTCTCCTCAGCCGACGCTGCACGGTCCGGAGCGACTCAGACGGGCGGGGACGAGGCTCCCCGCGGAGGGGACACTGCGAACTCCGGCCGCGATCACAGCCGGCGGCGTAGCGGGCAGGCGTCGCCGCCTCCGCCTGCGCCGGTCACCTGTCACGGCCGGCACCTGACCGGTCGCCGCTGACCGCCCCTCGCCACCGCCGGTCCTGGCGCACCGTCGCCGCCTGCGTCGCCGCCGCCGGCGTCTGGAGCCAGCACCTGACCGAATGCTGCTGATCGCACCGGCCGCCACCGGTCCTGGCGCACCGTCTCTGCCGCCGCCGCCGCCGCCGCCGCCGCCGCTCGCCGACGTCTGGAGCCGGCAGCGCGCCGCGGCGTATTGACCGCACGCCGGCCGGCCCCCGCAGCAGCGCGGGCCGGCCGCGTGCCGCCGGTCCTCCACCGACCGACGCTCCTGTCACGTCGGCCACGCGCCGCCGCTCGGGCCGTGGCGACTGTGTGCTCTGGGTTTGAGGCTGGTAGTGCTTGATCAGACGGGCGGGTATGTCTGATGGCGAGGTTGCGGGACATACCAACGGCCGTTTATCACGAAATGGTTCGCAATTCCAAGTGCCCCTCGACTGGCGGCCATTTCATCATCTTATGCATTTTGCAGTCTTGTACGCGAGGCTATAAATATGCTGCAAACTTGATACGAGCAAAACAGGATTTTCGCCCTCGGTTTTCGGGCTGATAAACTTTTGAGCTAAAAGTGAAGGGCATCCATTACACAGGTATCCACCAGCTTTAGGACGTTATCGAGCAATCATCAATTTATCTACATTAGGAGAGAACGCAAAGCTTCAAGCCGGTGTTCGCTATTACTCGTGACCATGGTCTAATCAAATCACCGGCAGTGATAGCTACCGCGCACAGCCAACAGTCTTCGCGGCGCGCGGTCGGCTGCTTCATCCCAATAACCAGCAGACCAGCTGAGAGCTGTTCGTCTAGGTTGACTCACAACGCTGTGTTCCGTTGCTGGGGCTTGAGCGCTCGGCTCAGCTGGCTCCCACGGGAGATGAAAGAGCTGTACAGGCACCCGCACATTTTGGTCAGATCTGCTCAAGCATAGTTTTGGGAATGGAAAGGTACTGTGGGTGCCTTGGCATCCCTCTTCGCAGCAAGGCCAAATATTTACTCCGTGACAACAAATGGTCGTTTTCAAAATTGGTTTTAGCATCCCGCCCCCCCTCTTTCGGAGGCGTTTCTTCGCCGATGAGCTTTAAAATACTACTGCGATAGTGTCTTGGGCTCAGTGACACAATCAGTACCTGAGACTTTATGTAATCCCCGTCTCTCACCCTGGCAGGAAGAGCGGGCACTGCGGAAACTGCTGCGGCTCATTATGTGCCAGTTTAGAGAGGTTGTGCATGGTCATCATGACAGTACGAGGCTGCTGATCACCCGAAGTCCTTACTTCAAAGAGCCAGAGACGAAGCCATCAACATTCAGCGCCCACCGACATGGATAAAAGCCTATTGGTGATGTGCCTGGAGCTGGCGGTTTGTTCGGCGATTTATTCAGCGACGAGTTCCGATTGTTCCGAAAAGAGGTTTCAAAGTCAATCACGGCACGAGAACAGCAAAAATGGCATTTATTTCGTAATATCATGAGACCTTCAAGGTTGCAAGCTAGGTCAAAATATGGGAGCTCGATATCATCAAAAGGTTTCCAGCCGAATCAAAACCTGCAAACATCAAAAGATTCAAAAGCGCAAAAACTAGCGTCCGTCAAAAACTCCTGACCTCTGAACTTCATCCTTTAAGATCAAATTCAGGCTCAAGAGACGAGGAACTCCAATCACTAGCAAATAACCGGCAACTCCTAAACTTGTAAGCATCAAAATATTTACAAGCACAAGAACTTGTGATATGGAATTCCCCGTCCTTTGAGCTCACTTTGATCTTGAAAGGTAACCTTAAAAGGTCAGGACTTTTTGACGGATGCTTGTTCTTTCTTTGTTGCATATTCTGGTGCTGGCAAGTTTGAAATAGGACGGCAATTTTTTGGTGAGCTCCCCGTCTATTGAGCCTGAATCTCACGTTGAAGGATAACCTTCAGAGGCCAAGACTTTTTGACGGGCGCTAGTTATTGCGCTTGTGAATATTTTGATGCTTGCAAGATCCCGTCCTTTTACCCAGCTTTTGATCCCGTAGGTCGCTTGGCATTGCAGAATGAATGTCATTTTCGATGTTCTCGTGCCATAACTGTCCTTGAGACTTTTTCAGAGAAAATGGAAGGCTTCCCTGAGTAAACCGCTGAATAAATCGCTAACTTCACGAACACGAAATTGTGTGCAGATTGGGCACGCTGGAATGTTCCGCCTCTAGAGTGATGGACAGAATAGTCCGCCTCCCGCTGCTCCTTCCAGCCGCTGGCTTAACGGAGCACAGTCGCAAACACGCAACGTGTGCAGTCTTTTAAGTGCAGTTGCGAGGTACATTAACTATTTATAATAGCACTTGTATTGCCTTATTCCTCGTTGGTAGTTAAAATGTTAAAAAATTATGTTGCAATAAGATTGTGGGAATTCCACTCATCGATCTGCTCGGCGACGTGATGTACTAGAGACTTTTCTATCAAGGGCCGAGGCTGAAACGTCGGCACACATAACAGTGAGTGTTTTAACAACACATAAGACACTGTGTTCTTTTGTTCTGTTTTGTTCTTAGCCATGCTCGCGTTTAACCTAATGCAGAACGTCGTACCCCACCGGGCCCGTGAAGTTGGATAATTCTTTAGCGATCTATTCAGCGATTTATTAGGTATGAGAGCACCAAATCGCTGGTGTTTAAATACCGCAAAAGTCGTATGTGTTTAAACATCACGTGAACTGCAACGGCAAAGTCCAGTTCAAATGAAGGACAAACCGGCATTAGTCTGAAGTTACCGGGTGTCAGGTCCTTAAGCATGGTGATCTTTGCCAATGAATAAATTACCTCCCATCGAAAAATTAGGCCCTTATGGTCAGCTTCCGAGAAAAATTCCACGGTTATCGGATGTACAGGTTATGTGAACCTGGCAACCAGTGACGTATTCGCGGGGACTAGATTTCCTACGGGATGCGGTGTTTTATCGGCTAGATTGCTAGGCCGGTGCAGCTTTGCTCAATATTACGGCCTCCTATGAAAAATTAATGTAATACAATCCAAAAACTTATTGTGTGCTATAAGATCTTGACAGGTTTTGTTTTTTAAATGTATAACAAAGGTAAACCGGAGCAATTTAGTACATACTTGTATACCAAATATTTCAGTAGTACTAAAATTGATTTCATGCAGCCCAGCATGGGTTCTCCGTAAGCGGTCTTGTATCACCCAGCTGTTAAAGGTCATGGAGGATTGGAGGACCGTGGTAGAGGCTGGAGAGCCGGTGGACGTCGCGTACCTGAACTTCAGCAAAGCCTTTGATTTCGTGCCTCATAATCGTATGCTCTCCAAGCTTCATGCTTACGGTGTGAGAGGTAATTTTCTACGCTGAATCAGGTATTTGCTTACCCACCAGATGCAGAGAGTGCGGGTCCAGGGCTCGAAGTCGGACTGGACCGACGTCGTCAGCGGCATCCCGCAAGGATCAGTACTTGGACCAACGCTGTTCATAATTTCCGTGAACGATCGGCCAGAACAAGTGCGAAACGTGGTCAAGATGTTTGCAGATCACACCAAGGTCTACTGCCGTGTCCCGAGGCCCCTGACTAGCTCATCTCTGCAGGCTGACCTCGACGCCCTGGCCAAGTGGTCAAAGGAGTGGCTGCTTCCCTTCAGTGCAGCGAAGTGCAAAATAATGCACATCGGGAACTGCAACCCGAGGCTGAGCTACTGCTTGAACGGCGCTGAAATCGCGGCCGAGTCCACCGAGAAGGACCTTGGGATCTTCGTGGATTACCGGCTCCAGTTCCACGTGCAGACGGCGGAAGCGATCTCCAAGGCCAACAAGATGCTGGCAGTCGTGAGGCGGTCTTTTGCCAACATCGATACTCCCACGTTGCCATTGCTCTGTAAGATCTTAGTACGTCCGTACTTAGAGTATGCCAACGTCATCTGGGGCTCTTTCTGCAAACTGGACCAGAAGCGGCTGGAACGGGTTCAGCGACGAGCTACCCGGCTCGTCTATGAAGTGAGGCGCCAGCCATACCATGAGAGGCTCAGACTCCTTCAGCTGCCCTCGCTGTACTATCGTCGTCGTAGGGGAGACATGGTAACAGTGTACCAGCTGTTTCACGGAAGTATGTCGCTGTCGGAAGAGGAGTTCCTGACAAGGCACAACTCGGAGGTGGCGAGAGGACACCAATGGAAGGTCAGAA
Source organism: Pollicipes pollicipes (assembly GCF_011947565.3). Taxonomy (NCBI): domain Eukaryota; kingdom Metazoa; phylum Arthropoda; class Thecostraca; order Pollicipedomorpha; family Pollicipedidae; genus Pollicipes; species Pollicipes pollicipes. The sequence continues at coordinate 9,959,268 of NW_023596136.1, read as the reverse complement.
AATTTCGAGCTAGGACTCTCGTCCGTCGTAACTCCTTCAGCACGCGGGTTGTCAACGATTGGAACGCTCTTCCACACCTGGTCGTGTCGTCGACCTCAGTTGAACAGTTCAAGTTTAGGCTTGATATGCACTGGGCGGATATCATGTACGACGTCTCACACTCAATTTTCCCATAATTGGAGACTGTTTGGTTACCGGACCGGGAGCCTGACGAGCCCGGACCTACAGGCCTAGTGGCCTTTTATAATTCCCGATCACCATAAGGCAAGGTAAGACAAGACGCGCAGTGCGGTATGGTTTCGCGCCGCCGACATAAAGCGGCTGCTCAGAACCTTAAGAGCTAGGGTTCTTCGAAGCACTTAATTACATGTGGGTTCTGAACGCGATTTGCAGTTTCAACTACTTCATCCCGCAAAGGACCCTGCGCGCAAGCCCGATGTGAACAACGCAAAAGGAAACACTTCCAAGTCAGGGCGACGGTTGAGCTCTGAATTGGCGTTCAGACCTGTGAATGGCATACCCTGCTCAGTCGCAAAGACGCCAAAAATATTGACAAGCGCCAATTTCAAGTACGGGTAATAATGCCAAATAAGTAGGGTCAAGTGGTAATGGATGAACAATACGTTGGCGGAAACTTGGCGCTAGCTAATACTTTTAGCCTCAAAACTACACGTGTCGAGCTGGCAGCACATCTATCAAACCATCGATCGATATTTCGGGTCGCCACAATTTAGCTAACAATTGATAGGCTGATAAAAACTTGGCCAATGTATCTCAAACTACGAAAAGCCGAGTTGAACATACTAAACTTCGCGAGATATATCCCCAACGCAACGTTTTAAAAGCTTGGGTGCTGGTTTACGAGCACACATTTTGAGCTCCATCAAAGTGGTCCTCTCTGATTGACCTTGCGCTTCAGCCCAAAATGTTTCAGGCAGTCGTGAATGCCTAGCTCACGTTGTCAAGTTTTGGAATGCATAGGTTTAACATTATTAGCCAAGTAATTTTTTGCCAGATCGTGAGAGTCCTAAATATGAGGTATACCTTGATTTAAAACTGCTGCTGGTTTGACAGCCATCCCAAAACTTGATTGAGGCTGGATCAGGCACGCCAGAACGCCCAAATTCTCGGAGAGAAATCAAGGTTAAATGCTACCGAAACGTAATTATGGATACTCATGCTGTCATCACAAACTCTGCGCAAATTTCGACGGTTGCATGACTGATTGCAGGCCTATTTGAGTGCATGTTAGCACATTCGTTTAAAATGCATTGCAAGAAACGGCATTTGATCACCATCTGAAATAATGAATTTCATTTGAGGTGATGCTGCAGTGAGTTCTAGAATTTAGCTACGTGCGGCTCAAAGTGCCCTAAAAGAAGCGCCGATACTGATTTTTTAACGTGCAGGATGGGGGGGGGGAGAGCGGGCTGATCATGTTCCCCCTCCCGTCACGCTTCCTGGAGCTGGTGAGCGCGTTTCTGGGACGCGTGGTTTTGATGCGTAGAAAGCAGGTGACGCCTTTCCGACTACATCGTGCTTTTATCAGCTGGCGTGGCGCAAAGGCTTCGGCGCATCCCGGTGTGCCTTGATGCGGACAGCATGACGCTTTGCTTGTCCACTGGTACGACACTTTTAGTATTATTGCTGCTTCCTCCGCCTCCGGTATTTTGTAAATATATCATTATCTGGTATCGTGTTGTATATCTATGTTCTAGTTTTGTTTTTCATGTGCTTTGCATCCGGTACATCACAACGTATGCACTGAAATTATTAGTTTGCACGGAGTTGTAATCTTTTTTCCTATGGCCCGCATCTCAGACATGGGCAGAATCGTCGGTCTTCCGAACGAGTTGTTCTCACACCAACCTGCTCACCTTATGTTCATGGTGAGTTCAGAATGTCGCATGTCGTCGTCACGCGTTCAATATTCAGCTAGTTCTGGGGAGTTAAAGCGTCAATCAAGACAAGACGACTGTCACATTTTCAATTCAAGGTCCAACTTGGTAGGCTCACTTGTGAAGATAATGGATACCGTGACCGAATATCATGTGACGTTTAGACTAGAATGGCGGGCAAATGAGTCCAAAATATGTCTTGGTGACCGAACAAAATAAAGGAAAAAACATTTTTTGCAAGATTTTAAGATATTTCGAACCCAGCAAGCACAGTTTACATTCCAACACACAGAACGCCTCGAGAAGCAAGACGTAAGTATCTAGGAAAGCTGGACGAGCATTAGCCCGAGAACAACGCTAGCGCCATCTGTAAACCAGGCGTTGGTACTAGAAGCGCCACCTAGGTTAGCGTTGCAACGCCTGTTCAAAATGACTTGCGATTCAAGGCCAAAGCACTAAGCTTTAAAAGCACACCTGGCGTACGAGAGACCACACGTTTTGTCTACCGCTGAAAGCGTTTCAGCCGTCTGTACCCTCTCAATCTACAAAGTTGTCTCTGAAAAAACCTTTTCTGTGGGCTCACAATGCTTTGCCTTGTCCAGGTGCCCCGCCGTGACGTCACAGCGGGGTTGCCAGATATACTTTGAGGGCCCTGGAAAATGATCCGCTCGAGAGATGGATTTCACTTCACCCAAACGTTACCGGTTGATTTCGGCCATTTAGGCATTACAAGCTCCTTAAGCGTAGGAACTACCACCCGGTCGAAATGTTGACATTTGAAAGTCAATTTTTACAATCATGTTATGATCAAATGACGGGGAGTTCCATATCGCCCAAAATTGCAGCTAATTTCAGATTTTACAACATCAGAATATCAATCGGCGTAGAAACTAACGTATGCCAAAACGTCTTGACATCTCAACGTAAATCGTTAAGATCAACTTCAAGATTAAAGTGGCATTGAAACTCGATATCAACAACAACTTAGGCATCGCTTTCCAATTTTCAAGGGTTGAAATATTCGTCAGAACGTATCTCAATGTATGTGACAAGTATCGCGACAATTCACCTTAAATTTTTCCTTCAGTGACTTCGAAAGTTCAAAGTTTTGAACGAACGCTCTTGTTTTGGTCTGAAAAAGATACGGATGTTTTTCACCCTGCATTTAAACATGTACATATATGTATGTATATATATGCATTTGTGACCTTCACTAATTGACCTTAGTTTTGACCTAATGATGCCAAAACCTTTTTTCGGGAAATTTCGAGAAAAAAAAATTCGGGAAAAATCTTCGTTCCGGTCAACTGTCATCTGGAATGTTGACCTTGAGAGGTTCGGACTTTTCGATGGTCGGTAGCTGAATGCGCTCAAACAGACCCTGATACTTCAAATCCGAAATCAGCTGTTATCTTTTGGGTGCAGTTGGATCTTCGCTGGTCTGACATTGTATTTCACTTCGCAGTTCTGTACGCAACAGAATAGTCATCCGGGTCGGATCGTGCAATGGACTAGTGAATGCCTACATGATCCAATTAACAGTGAATTTAGCAGTGAGCAGTGACTAGCTCCAGCGGAGTGATGGAAAAATCGGTGCATCGACGATTAAACGTGAACTCGGCACACGGAGTATCACCAGCTCACGCCCTCCTGAGCGAGCCAGGTGCGCTGGAAGCCCGAACTCTCAAGGCTCAAGATCGATCAGGCCCAGGGGGCGGAGGCCTGTACCCAGCAGCAAACCGAGCGAGAACCCCAGCGCGCCCGGCAGTAAGCTAACCGAGAACCCCGACGCGATAGGCGTCAAGCGGAGAGAGAATCCCAGTGCGACTGGAAGCAAGCAGCAGAGCTGGTGCAGCACGATACAGACGAGCATAAGAGGAACCAGCGCGATCCCCAGTGAGGCTCCCTGGTCAAAGACCGGTGTGCGAGCATCGGGGCCCGAGCGACGCAGAAAAGCTCAGCCATCTGTAGACTTGCCTGGCAAGACAGGCCCATGACGCGGAAGAGTTTTGCTCTGGGGTGGAGAGCTTTACAACGCCCTCGCTTTACAACGCCCTGGAAACTCGCCCTCAGCGAGCTCGTGCGCCAGTTTCGAGGTCTCGGGCAGGTGGTGCGGGCCAGTCTGGCCCGCTGCTGGCCACCCCTCCAGTAAAAAGCAACAACGTCAGCCCCCTGCGTTCCCTGGCACGGCTCCACACAGCACAGCAGAGGTAATGGGCTAGATGAGGCGTAACGTCAACCTGGTTGCAATAGCCAACTTTCGGCAGGTCGGCGCCAAGCTTACCACGCTGTGGCCTGACGCTGGGACAAACAAAGGACCAGCAGTCGCGCCGTGTGGCTGGCACGCCCCCGCTCGGACGCCTGGCTGCGTTTCTACGTCGACGTAGCCCGTGCCGTCGACTTCTCGGGGCCTGATGACGGCCACAAAATCAAGGACCAGTTAAGGTCACTATCATGCAACCGTCGCAAACACGGTGCGTTTACGATATTGGCCAAAGCTGTGGCCTAGTCGTGGGGATAGTCAGTATGTGGACGCATGGAGAGCGGCCAGTTCCATGCAGTATTTGACTGTCTATCATTTGCGGGGGTCAGTGTCAGTGAGTGCGCCGATGTAGTGCGGCGCCATAGACTGTGCTGAGTCTCTCGACTGACGGATGCGTGGCGCGCCACCGCCTGTTTCAAAGCCCGTGCGAGGAGACCCTGGAATGCCGAGAGTGGCAGCATGCGATGCTTCGCGGAACTCCGCGCGTGGTCCCGACTCCGTGGGCCGGCGTGCCACACACAGCAGACGATAGTCCTGAGCGTGCCGGCCTCATATGCACAGCCACCAGCACCAGTCGGGGCCGACACCGTCCATCTAATTTGTGATGATTGGGGTTTTAGGGCGCCCCGACTTATAGGGTCATTTTGCGCCCGTCCATCTGGTTGTGTCTCTAGATGTTTGACAGGGACTTGCCGGCGCCCCTAGTGAAGGGAGCCCCCACCTTGGCTGGTCGGTGACACGAATAATTCTCGGCCATTTCCTGCGGTCACAGCGCTAAAACTACCTCCGCGTGACCGAGGACTCGGAGCTGCACAAACGGGTCGCGCAGAGGCCCACCATCGAGACATTTTTGACGAAGTACACGAAATCCCCCATCGGTCAAAGCAAGCGAGGCAGCGCTACACACCGGGCCAGTGAATGCTTCGGGACTGGTGACGCTGCAGCGCTACACAGCGGGCCAGCGAACGCTTCGGGACTGGTGACGCTGCTGCGCGAGAGCGAGCCAGCGAGCGCTTCGGGACTGGTGACGTTGCAGCGCGTTACTGCGGAACCTCACTAAACAACGCCTCTCTGTCTTGACCAGACCTGACAAGCACTCCCGTCGGAGTCCTCATGCTGTTCCGTCAGCGTCTGGTCGCTTCCACTGCAGACATCAAGGCGATGTTCCACCAAGTCCGCGTACGACCGGCCGATCAGCCTGCTCTTTGCTTGCTCTGGCAAGATGCTGGTCGAGAGCGACCGCCCGACACGTAACGAGTGCAGGTGCTGAACCTGGGAGCGACGTTATCTCCTTGCTCGACCATGGCACGTCTTGCGGGCGCATGCCGATAACCTGCAGAGTCTGCATCCGGCTGCAGTTGCAGCCGTGCACTCGTGGCTCTATGTGGACGATCGCCTGGACTCGGAGGACGTCAGCGAAGCCGCCACAATGCAGGGCATCTGACGGTGCGGCTGGGAGTGGAACGGGATGATCGCCGACAAGCTTACGACCGCCTAGCGGCAGTCGGTCAGGGACCTGCCTAGACTGGTTGCTTGACAAGGTCGATTTTGCAAGGTGAAATGGTGACAAGGTCGACCGGTACCACTGAACCGACAGCAGTGTCCCGGCAAACAAGCGGTTTGGGTGTCATGACTTCGGTCATACGAAAGTAGCTTCCGTTATTTCACCTTAATTGAGCTCGAAGGGTAGCCTCGAGGGCAGAACAGGCCTTTACTTTCTGTATAACTCGATGAGATCAACCTATGGATGAGGTTCTGGGGTCGATCTTTGGACGAAGTTTTAGGCATCAAGCACTGAATTATAATAATGATTTATCACCACTTTGTGGACGACTCCACCTCGCCACCTAAAGCTCCGGGATGAGCTCCTGCGTCTTATATGTGACACATCCAAAATAAACTACGATTACATTCATATAAATACACACAACATAGCTTCCCCTATAGTATACATTAATTTCCACCAATACACGGCTTCCAATAGGTTTTTGGGTCATGGATATTGAAATGGCAGTACAATAGCGCTTTTCGCCTCGGGCGGTGCCACATGTGTGGATGTTTGTGTACATTCTGTATTTCGGCAACCTGAGTTGCGTGTACCGGTGCGGGGCGGTTCGACAGGGTTGCTCCGATAAGGATCCTTTGCGTGTTTGAGCCCGTATGTGTTCGGTTCGTTCTTGAGTTTTATGGGGGACTGTTGACCCTTCAAGATGTTTTAACAAATCGCTGGAAATATCCCTTCGAGCTGGGATATATTGCTCACTGGATATCCTGCCTCACGGTCGTTGTTTCCTTTCCAAGCCAGCAATGCCCAAGCCCAGCAGGCGTTCATCCCATAAAGCTTCTAGGTACCAGCCTGGATGCCTACACAGTCTTTATCCTTGGGGGAGACATAGGTTAACATGTCTCCAATTTTCCTAACAGGGTTTTTACCTTATATACCTTAGGTCTGTATGTACAAAACATTATGTGGTTTCCATTTTAAACACATTTTTGGTGCTAGGCTGCCCCAGAAGGCTTAAGTTTGACCTGCCTTTAATGTCTGAGATGAATGGATCCAAGGAAGCAAGATGGGCAACTGACCTCCAAGGAGATGTACTGTGGCAACGCCATCTTGCCCTCCTCCTTCGGAGGAGTTCGTAGTCGGCACCTTTTGTCTACTGACTGTTGCTCTAATGGCATTTGCAGCTTGGATCCACTCATACACATGACCATAAGTGAGAGTTTGTGATAGCCCATTGATGTTCCTCCAGGTCTGCCCCTCAAAAGAAGCAGCCCATCAGCAGCAGCAGCATGGGCATTCTTCAGCTGAGGCGAGGTCGCCTGTTGAAGCTGGCTAGTGTTACTCTCCTGGTGGTGATTGCTGTGCTCTTCCTGCTTCCCAGTCACAGGAAGCATCAAATGCCTGAAGCACTGCCACTGCAAGCCAATGTAGGTGTCAGCTCTTATACTAATAGACCATCACACAATCCTCAACTGAAGCCTGCAATGTGATGACGGGCTGTGGCATGTCACAGTGATAGCATGTTGTCTTTGTGTCATTGACCCACCATGCCCCATCTCTTTGTCACTGATCTACCCTGCCTCATCCCTGTGTCACTGATCTGCTGTGCCCCATCCTTATGTCACTGACCCACTATGTCCCATTAAATTGTCATTGACCTTTCCTGTCCCATCCCTGTTATTGACCTACCCCACCCTGTACTTGTATCACTGACCCACCCTGCCCCATATCTATGTCACTGACTAGCCCCACTCCATCCCTGTGTTACTGACCTGCTCTACTCCATCCCTGTGTCACTGACTAGCCCTGCCTCATTCCTGTGTCACTGACTAGCCCTACCCCATCCCTGTGTCACTTACTAGCCCTGCCCCATTTTTGTATCATAGACCGCATCACTGACATGCTCTGCTCCATCCATGCCTCACTGGCACACCATGCTCCATCTTTGTCACCGACCTGCCTTGCCCCATCCCTATGCCACTGACTCACCCTGCCCCACCTTGACGGCAGGTGGCGCCCGTGCGGCGGGCATCGGCACCAGTGTTCCATGCTGACAAGCTGGGCAACTACGAGCCGCATGCGGCGCCCGAACGCACTGGGCCCGGGGAGGGTGGCCGCGCTCACCGCGTCAGCGCTGCCAAGCGGAACCTGGCCGGCCAGAGCGAGAATGAGTACGGCATGAACATGGCCGTGTCGGACGAGATCTCGCTGGACCGCAGCGTGCCTGACACCAGGGACCCCGAGTAAGTGTGCCGCGCTGGGGGCTCTAGGCGAGCTGCAGTGGGGCGGGGCAGGCCCTGGTCAGTAGTGGTGCTACGGATCCGCGTTTTCGGGGCGCCGTCTGAATGAGCCCCGTCCCGCGGCTGGCCGGTCGCGACATATGCTGTCCCGCGGCTGGCCGGCCGCGGCTCACGCTGTTCGTGGGCCGGGCAGGGTGTGACGTACGCTGTCCCGCGGCTGGCCGGCCGCGACGTACGCTGTTCGTGGGCTGGGCTGGGTGTGACGTACGTTGTTCGTCAGCTGGGCAGGGTGTGACGTGCGCTGTTCGTCAGCTGGGCAGGGTGTGACGTGCGCTGTTCGTCAGCTGGGCAGGGCGTGACGTACGCTGTTCGTCAGCTGGGCAGGGCGTGACGTGCGCTGTTCGTCAGCTGGGCAGGGCGTGACGTGCGCTGTTCGTCAGCTGGGCAGGGCGTGACGTACGCTGTTCGTCAGCTGGGCAGGGCGTGACGTACGCTGTTCTTTAGCTGGGCAGGGCGTGACGTACGCTGTTCGTCAGCTGGGCAGGGTGTGACGTGCGCTGTTCTTTAGCTGGGCAGGGCGTGACGTGCACTGTCCGTCAGCTGGGCAGGGCGTGACGTACGCTGTTCTTGAGCTGGGCAGGGCGTGATGTACGCTGTTCTTGAGCTGGGCAGGGCGTGACGTACGCTGTTCTTTAGCTGGGCAGGGCGTGACGTACGCTGTTCTTTAGCTGGGCAGGGCGTGACGTACGCTGTTCTTTAGCTGGGCAGGGTGTGACGTACGCTGTTCTTTAGCTGGGCAGGGCGTGACGTACGCTGTTCTTTAGCTGGGCAGGGTGTGACGTACGCTGTTCTTTAGCTGGGCAGGGCGTGATGTACGCTGTTCGTCAGCTTGGCAGGGCGTGACGTACATTGTTCGTCTCTGTCGCGCCGGGCTGACCGTCCGTGGCGGGAGTGAAAGGACATAGGGCGAGGCTGCGCCGGGTCATCCGCAAGAGGCGGTCGGTGAATGGTTGTCCCATGTTGCAGGTGTAAACACTGGGACTACCCGAAGGACCTGCCGTCAGCTTCAGTCATAATTGTGTTCCACAACGAGGGCTGGTCCACGCTGATGCGCACCGTGCACAGTGTCATCAACGGCACGCCCCAACAACTGCTCCACGAGATCGTCATGGTGGACGATTTCAGCGATAAAGGTAGACAATAAACGCAGCAAACGTCAGGAGCGTTGCTGACCAGTTTAAACCAAGCGTCATTTGATAGAGGTGTGTCGAGTGAGCACTAATTGTATCCCGTATTGACCAGATGGATAATGGATGGTTCATGACTCTAGCAGGTGGGCTGTGTGACCTCTTCAAATCAGATGCGACGTGCGGATGTCGTGGCGCGCAACACCGGCGTATCGCTCGTGATTAGAACACCATGCCAAGCCTACATACTGTTTTATGTTGTGCCTGACGAACACGCATTTTGAATGCGTATAACCCCAGAGTCGATATTTCCCGGAACAAGAGGTGAGATGGAGACTCTGAAGTAAACTGGTTCGACAGAATCCGTTTTTAGTTGTTTTGTTTCCTTTTGTTTTTTTTCCCGCTTCGCCCAGTTTATTTCCGTGCCAACTAAGACATTCAGAAAGATTAGAGCATGATGTTTGCCTACCATCAGTAGCACGTATCGTCTGAACATTGCGTACGCTGTCGCCGATTTTATGAGTGTCTGTGTTCGGCGGTTTGTGGTCTGTGCTGCCCTTCCCACTGCGGCGGCTGAGTTCGTTGCCGTCGCCGTCCCCGACAGAGGATCTCAAGGACAAGCTGGACAACTACATCCGCCGCTTCAACGGTCTGGTTAAGTTGCACCGGAACACCGAGCGGGAGGGTCTGATCCGCACGCGCACGCGCGGCGCTCAGTTGGCCACCGGCGAGGTGATCCTCTTCCTGGACGCCCACTGCGAGGTCAACGCCAACTGGCTGCCGCCGCTGCTGGCGCCCATCGCCGCCGACAGGTGAGCGCGCGCCGCTCCGTCTCGATGATGTGTGCCGTAGTGCAGCGTGGTCCGAGGATGTCTGGTGCGGCCCACTACTGGACGGGTGAGCGCGCACCGCTCCGTCTCGGTGATGTGCGCCGTAGTGTAGCGTGGTCTGAGGATGTCTGGTGTGGCCCGCCGCTGGACGGGTGAGCGCGCGCCGCTCCGTCCCAGTAATGTGCGCCGTAGTGTAGCGTGGTCTGAGGATGTCTGGTGCGGCCCGCCGCTGGACGGGTGCTGACCGCGCCCAGTCAGCCTGCTGACGTGCGCTCGGCGCTGTTTCCCTCAGGACGGTGATGACGGTGCCCATCATCGACGGCGTGGACCACAGCACGTTCGAGTACCGGCCCGTCTACCACTGGTCGTCCCGCTTCCGCGGCATCTTCGAGTGGGGCATGCTGTACAAAGGAGAACGACATACCGGAGCGCGAGAGCAGCCAGCACAAGTACAAGTCGGAGCCGTACCGGTCAGTGCCCACGGGCTTTGGGGCTTGCAATACGGACCGTGTCTTGGAAGGTGCATCCCATCATGGTCAGAGTGTGATCGGGGATGGGGTGCTCTTATTTATTGCATCGGTACTGCGTGATCTGAATGATTCGTGCGTGGAAAGGGAAGTTGATGCCTTTCATGTAGCAGAGCGCTGGAAGCGCTGGCAATAAAAGATTGGGCGCAAAATGACCATTGCAGTCGGCGCGCCCGAAAACACCAATAAGTGATAACTGGCTATAAAAATCTGAGCTTCTTTGCTCCCAGAAGTTGCTGTAGACGAGGTGTCCGTTATGCCTCTGCATGGATATGGGTGTATCCGGACTGGATCCGTGTCGACGGTGTCCACTGGCCGTCGGTGGATCGGGGCCTGACGCCCTCCGCCTGCCGTTTCAGGTCACCCACCCACGCCGGTGGCCTGTTCGCCATGGACCGGTCATACTTCTTGGAGCTTGGCGCCTATGATCCCGGCCTACTGGTCTGGGGAGGCGAAAACTTTGAGCTGTCATTCAAGGTAGCGTGCCCCCTCGTCACATCCTGCAGCATGGGCTGGTTCGATAAAGAATGGGTGGCTTTTGTACAAAGACTGTTTGGGCGCGTTTCTCTTTTGAGGTTCAGTTACAGGCTCATTTTGGTTTTGGCCATGATTTTTCGGATTCATGTTGATGTATGTTGCGGGCTGGTGTGCCATTAGTGTTGGTCTTTGTAATTGTGGCATCCTGTCGGTTCACGTGTGCGGCGCAGCGGTGTCGTCGCATATCCACACTGTTAGGCAGACCCGGCTGGTCGGCCACAGGCTCGCCTGGGTGCTCTCTGTGGGTCGTTCGTGTCCGACAGTGCCGTGTCTCATCAGAACACTGTGTGTCTGTCAGATCTGGCAGTGCGGAGGCAGTATAGTCTGGGTGCCCTGCTCTCGGGTCGGCCACGTCTACCGCGGCTTCATGCCGTACAGCTTCGGCAAACTGGCCGAGAAGAAGAAAGGTCCTCTCATCACTATTGTAAGCCAGCAACCTAACCTGACCTTACCTGTATATAATAGCGCGCCCTCATCACCTCCATTACTGCGTCCTGGACTGTTTGATACGCCTCCGTGTGCCTCAAATGTCCGCGCACGTTTTGCGCAGTTTTTTTTTTTTTAAGTAAGTGCCGGCGTCAGACCGAAAACGACTGACGTTGGCCGCCGCCGCCATGTGATTGTTCCGCTCGCTGTTCGGGTGTATGCGCAGTGTGGTGGCCACCCTCACCCAATGAAACGCTACCATAAGCCTGTACACCAGCTGGAGCCGGGGGCACAGTAACTCGTACTGATAGATGTTGTCAGTGACACTGATAGCTTCCCACTGAGCTGTACTTGGGTGCGTACAATTAACATGTGCTAATTGCATGTAGAAATTGAGAACTACCGCATCACGGAGCGCCGCTCTGCTTAAATCGTTGATATGCAGTATAGTAAATACGCCTGGTGGGATTTTATCACTTGCGTAAGACTTCGTTCTGTTTTAATGGGTATTTACATGGCGCCTTCTCTCACCATGTTCAAAGGACATGGATTCCCCAATGTTCAAATCTGACTATAGCGTCTGTGTCTGCCCTGGGCCTCAGAACTACAAACGCGTGATCGAGACTTGGTTCGACGATAAGTACAAGGAGTACTTTTACACGCGTGAGCCGATGGCTCGCTTCCTGGACCACGGCGACATCAGCGAGCAGCTGGCCTTCAAGAAGCGACACAACTGCAAGAGCTTCCAGTGGTTCATGGAGAACGTGGCGTACGACGTGCCGGACAAGTTCCCCGAGCTGCCGCCTAACGTGCACTGGGGCGAGGTGAGCAGTCTGCGAGCGGCGGGCGGCTTCCGATTCGGCCCGAGCGGCCCGGGCGGCGGCCTGGCGGCTCGGTTCCGGGGCCGACTCATAGGTGCTGCTGGGCGCTCGGTGTAAGTAGCACGATTGTCAAGTATCGGGATGTTGCGGCTGTGAGCGGGGCTTGCATTGCTGAGGAAATGCCGCTAGCAAAATCATGTGGAATCAGCTGATTGGTGCGGTGAACCAGTCCCGAAGCCGGTGTTGCGTTAAATTAGGCCGGTTGGTGGTGAGATGGCTGGGCTGTTACCAGCTACCACGTGTCTGCTCATCTGTACCGTATCCTGTCGGTCATGCACCGCGCACAGACAGTAGTGTCTCGTCAAACGCGTATGAGGATTATGCGTTGTGGTGAGACCACTGTGTGCGATCGCCGACCGTTGTGAGACCACTGAGGTTCGAGCTAAAATTCCCGGTGGTGTATCTTACCTCAGCTACGTTAAATAGGTACAGTTCGTACTACTCTCACATATTCTCACTCAGCTTTCTTTCACCTCGCTTGAGTTCGCAGGATTAGTTTAAGTTTGCCAACCCATAGTTGCGGAAATGAGTGTCGCTGTAAAGTATCCGCAGTATCCGCGGTGGCTAGTCCGTTTTCCGGTTAATTTAAACATGTTGCATTTGTTACGTGCCCGCACGAGACGCAAAGTGCTTCTGCTGTTGAACAGACGTTACATTTATTGTAACAGTCCGCGAGAGAATGAAAGCCTGTTGTGTGTGTATGTGCGAGACGAGTTGTGTTGCCAACGCCGGTGGCGCGCGCGGCAGACAGCCAGGTGGGCGTCTCCGTCCCTCTGTGACCCCCTCCCCCACCGGCAGCTGAAGAACGTGGCCGACCAGCGGTGTCTGGACACGATGGGCCAGCCGGCGCCCACCGCCATGGGTGCTTCGCCCTGCCACGGCTACGGCAACAACCAGCTGATTCGGCTGAACACAGCCGGCCAACTGTCGGTCGGCGAGCGCTGCGTGGAGGCCGACCGACACTCGGTGAAGCTGGCCTTCTGCCGGCTGGGCACCGTCAATGGCCCCTGGCAGTACAGCGAGGTACGTAGAGGTCGACTGACGCTCTGTGGAGCTGGCCTTCTGCCGGCTGGGCACCGTCAATGGCCCCTGGCAGCACAGCGAGGTACGTGGAGGTCGACTGACGTTCTGTGGAGCTGGCCTTCTGCCGGCTGGGCACCGTCAATGGCCCCTGGCAGTACAGCGAGGTAGTAAACGGTGTCGGTCGACTGCTTGTGTAGAACGGAGCATGGACCAACTCTGGCACGCCTGATACTGTGATGTCTTTTGAAGGTGAGTCTAATGATTGCTCAATGTGGCAACTGAGAATCGTGAGGCCACGACATTCCTAATTCGCCTGCGTTTTTTTTTTTTCACTGAGTTCTGAAAGCTTTGATATTCCTCCGTTTATATTACCATGTTCTGCTTCCGTTTCACTTGACATACTGCCAACAGCATTTTGATATAGTAACAGCACAATCGAAGTGTGGTTTTATCTGACATTGGTGCATAAAGCAGTATCTGAACCTGGTGCACCTTAGTACCACAGACCATGGCTTCTGCTATGCATGGCTGCCTCGCTTATAACGGTGTGGATTGTGTTACCACGTAGAGGTGACAACGGCGTTGTTAATGGCTGTATGTTACACACATCTCCAAGCTGTGTTGACAGCCAGATGGCAGACACTGTTTTAGCTGCTGGGCCGATTATCTGGCTTTTAGTGACAGGCTATTTGACAGGAACTGATATAGGATACTTGTATTATATCATTGATGTATTGATCAATTTAATCGCCGGTATCTGCGTGGATCTTAGCAAATTTTTGACTGCTTGCAACGGTTGTCAACCAATCCCAGTTCTCACTATAACCGTCTCAGTGTAAGCATTATGATTCAGGTGATCTCAAGCAGCATGTGGCATGCGTTTTGTATTTATATTTTCCTGTTCCCCGGAAAAGGAATTTTATCTTTGAGGATATTGTACTTAGCGTCAGATATGACGAAACAATCTCATTTGTAACTATTGGTATACTTTTAAGTAAATTTCTGTCAGGAAATATGCTGTTCGATACGTCATTGTTTGATCGCGTCATTGCACCTCGCACAACATTGAGGGCCAATCGACGGCCGTCATATCTGAAAATCGTGCCCATGAACGCCAGGAATGAACAACTCGATCATTATGTTTTTAGTAGCTTTGATTGCCGCATGCTTGATGGAATGCCAGGATTCAATGACTTTATGGTGGCGTTATGAATGCCAAGGTGGCCTCGGCATATTCTCCACGAAATACCCTCCCCATTTTGGCGGGCGTGTAGCTAAAAAACTAGAGCGGTTTAGTCCTAAGGACAGGACTGAACTGCATCGAGAGGTCTTCAAAATGGCTATTTCAGTTGAAAAGCCCGTAGAAAGGTGGAATGCTCTCTCTCTCTCTCACTGCCGTTAACGTATTAGAAGGTTACATAATGAGATACCTTTTGTAAAATTTTGCCACTTTCCGCCAGCGTTTGCTGCCAGTAGATTCTTCCAGTCAGTCCTAGCCAGTAAAAGCTGGCTGGCTGAAGCCGTTATAGCCAGTGGCTGTCAACCCTGCTTTAGGATCTGTCCCATGTCCTTGTATGCTTCTTTACTGCTTGTGGTGGCGTAGTTGGTAGAGGATAGCACATCTCGGGGCCATGTCATAATAAATTTGTATGTTGACATCTTGTAGCAATGTTCCTCTCCGAACGTAGTCTGCGTTTCTGTTAGCCGCGTGTGGAGATTTGTTGATTAGTCTTCTTCAGCTGACGTTAGCTAAGCATCTTATTAGCTAACATTAGGCCTACTTGAGCTGCAGGTCATTGTAGCTCACGGAAAACTGATGTCACGCAGCAAAACGCTGAAAACAGTTTTCATTGTCGTAGCCTGTTTCATGTTCGCTTCATTGAGGAGTGTTTTGGGAGACAACAGCGTGATGGTCGCATGGTGTCCGTTTTGGGAGACAACAGCGTGATGGTCGTATGGTGTGTGTTTTGGGAGACAACAGCGTGATAGTCGTATGGTGTGTGTTTTGGGAGACAACAGCGTGATGGTCGTGTGGTGTGTGTTTTGGGAGACAACAGCGTGATAGTCGTATGGTGTGTGTTTTGGGAGACAACAGCGTGATGGTCGTGTGGTGTGTGTTTTGGGAGACAACAGCGTGATGGTCGTGTGGTGTGTGTTTTGGGAGACAACAGCGTGATGGTCGTATGGTGTGTGTTTTGGGAGACAACAGCGTGATGTTGTGTGGTGTGGGTTTTGGGAGACAATAGCGTGATGGTCGTATGGTGTGTGTTTGGGAGACAACAGCGTGATGGTCGTACGGTGTGTGTTTTGGGAGACAACAGCGTGATGGTCGTGTGGTGTGTTTTGGGAGACAACAGCGTGATGGTCGTGTGGGTGTGTTTGGGAGACAACAGCGTGATGGTCGTATGGTGTGTGCTTGGGAGACAACAGCGTGATAGTCGTATGGTGTGTATTTTGGGAGACAACAGCGTGATGGTTGTGTGGTGTGTGTTTTGGGAGACAACAGCGTGATGGTCGTATGGTGTGTGTTTTGGGAGACAGCAGCGTGATGGTCGTATGGTGTGTGTTTTGGGAGACAACAGCGTGTTGGTCGTGTGGTGGTGTCAGTGATTTGTGGGTGTTGGGGGGGGGGGGGGGGGGCATTCATTTTGTAGACCACGTGAATACTGTCAATGCACAAGCTTTGGCGTGCGCATTAAACATCAGGCAATAGATGCGTCGTGTAAATTACTCACATAGATAGGCTCGCAAAGCGTACATGGATGTTCTGCGCCGGGTGAAGCTTCATTAGGTCTTTTGACCAGCGTGACTGTAGATGGGCATATACCTTCTAACACATGTTTAAGAACGGTTAAAATGTTCTATAGGTGATTAACGTCTGCTCAGCTCCCAGCCGACGCCTACTGCCAGCGTAACGGGGTGCATGGTGTCATGTTGGTAGACGGCACCGGCCATGTCCAGTGGTATGCCCCGACTTAAGATGGTGTTGGGTCTGTAACTTGCTTACATATACACAACTGAGGTGTATCCCACATCCGGACGTTCGGATTTCATTTGCGTTTGGCCGCAACATGACAGCTCATTTCGGAAGGGTGTGGGATGTAAGAGGATTATCTGGAGAGGCTTGACCGCTGGCCTAAGCTGTTAATGTCATCAGTGATAAGCAAGTCAGCAAGGTGTGGTGCATGGGTGGTATACCACCCAGAGATTATCCGTTATCATCCACGTCTGTTCGATCGCTTGATTATTCGGTAGTCATTCAGTGGGGTTTTTTTAACGTCAACCCCAGCAAACGCTTTGTTAATGCTTCTTGAAAATGGACTTGTGTGGCTGTTGGGACGCGTGAGTCATGCCAGCCTCGTCGTGCAGCGGGCCTCTGACCGGCGCGGTCGCCCGCTCGCTCGCCGTGCGCGGAGGGGCCACGCTCGAGGCGTGGCGGAGCCGCTGCGTTCTTGGCTGGCTGGTACCGTTACGGCGACCGTTCTGTGCGGCTCTTGGCATCGGCTGCGTCCATAAACCGTGCGGCGGCTGGTGTCGGTCCCAGGAATCCGGAAGCGGGGATAACGACTGGGCACTGTGGCATTTTTTTCTGCGAAGTCCTGTAAGCTTTGATCGCAGGTATCAATGCAAAGCTCATACCAAATGCACATCTGCAGGCGTATATGTTCCATCAGCACGGTGTTTGTCGGCATGTTCGCGTCGCGACCGACCTCCGATTTCCGTTGCAGTCGAGCCAGACGATGTTCCATCGGACCTTGAAGGCATGCATGTCACTGGACCCAGGCTCGGGACAGCTGAAGATGCTGGAGTGCGACTCGCGTGACGCCTACAAGAAGTGGCAGTGGAAGCAGCTGACGCCGCGCTGGTGACGCGCCCCCAGCGGTGACATCTGGCGGCCGGCGAGGCGGCTCCGGTAGTGACACCTGGCGGTCTCTGCTGGACTGCGCGCCGCCGGACGGCCCGGCGGGCTGGTGATGTTCCGACTTCTCTGGGGCCTTGGGAGCGGGGAGGTGGATAGTGCATTATAGGCTGTCTGTGGCTGGACCACGCGCAGCGGAGAGACGGCGCCGGCTGCCTGGGGCTGCACCGTGATGGCGAGCCGGCGCAGCTGGGGAGGCGCGGCGCCGCTCCGTGGTGGACGGCTCGTGCAGCTGGCAGCAGTGTGTCGTGTTAGAGGGGTGGCGTCAGACCATGCGGTCCGGGGGACGGAGCCCCTCCATCACGCGATCCCGGACGTCCGCGTGCCATGCAGCTCCCGGCGGCCGTGATTCTCCGCTGCCGGCCAGCCCACTTTACATTCCAGTGTGGAGAGCTCGGTGCCCCGGGCTCCGTAGGACGGAAGAGGCCTGTTTCCGGCGGCGGACGCGGGCCGCGACGCTCAGTACCCTCGGCTCCGACACGCTGTGGCAGCACTGTCGGCCCACTGTTGGACGCCGACACCCGGTCCGGTGCCCCGTCTTCGTGATCTACCCATCTTGGGTACTTGCCTCTCTGATGGCTCCTCTGATGACGCGTCTGGGGTGCTCTCTCTTCCCGCCGTGATCGTTCCGTTTAGGATACTCGCCTCCCCCTCCCCCTCCCCTCCCCCTCCCCCTCCCCTCCCCCTCCCCTCCCCCTCCCCTCCCCCTCCCCCTCCCCCCTCACCGGCCTGTCTGGCGTACTCGCCCTTGTATTGGCCCTTCTAGGTGCCTCTCCGTGATTGGCCTGTGGGGGTGCTGCCCCCCTCCCCCCCCTCCTCATTGAGCGGACGGTACTTGTCCCTTTATTGGCCCCTCTGGCTGCCCTGCCCCTTGTGAATGGCCTGTCAGGGTATTCACCCCCCCCCCTTTGACAGGCCCTTCTGGAGTACTCGCCCCTATTGGTCCCTCTAGGTGCTCCCCCTCCCCTCGTGATCGGCCTGTCTAGGGTTCTCGCCCCCCCCCCCTTCCCCTTTTTATCGACACGTCAGCAGTACTCGTTCCCTTTGATCGATCCGTTTGGGATAATCCCCTCACCATCCCTCTGGTCGACGCGTATGGAACACCTCCCCCCCCCCCCCCCTCTGATCGACACGTCTGGGGTACTCGCCTGCCCCCTCCCCCTGATCGATCCGTTTGGGATAATCCCCTCACCATCCCTCTGGTCGACCCGTATGGAACACCTCCCCCCCCCCTCTGATCGACACGTCTGGGGTACTCGCCTGCCCCCCTCCCCCTGATCGATCCGTCCGGGATACTCGTGATCAACCCGTGGGAGGGGGGGGGGGGGGGGCTGCGGTCGATCAGCCGACATCTGCTGTGTGGTGGGTGACGTGTGCTACACCGGTGTGGAGTGCTGTGATGCGCGGGCCTGTGGTCTGCCAGGGTTCAGCGATATCGTCTGTTGCCCTTTCCGTTGACGGTTTTGTGGGTGGGGATGTGGAGATTATGCTTGCTGTCTTGGGATTAGGGGGATTATGTCCTGGATCTGCCGTTTGGCGTACAAGGGACAACTGCTTTAATGTTTGGTTTGGGGGAAGACGTTCCCGTTGATGGATGTTATATTCAGTTGCTGTTACGATGTGTATGTGTTAGCCTTTCAATGCTGAAAAATGATTCACGTCTGTACGTTTCGACTGGTCCGTTCGTCACCTTTGTGTTTGTTTTGGTTACCTGTGCCTTCATGCTATGAATCGTCTGCGTGCAGACATGGCCACTTGGTCACATTGATTGAGATTATCATTTCTCAGCGATGTGTCATATTCACGTCTGGAAATTCTGTGCGAATATGGTGCTGCACACTGTGTTATTGAGGTCAATGAAGGTCTATGGGTTACGTAACTTGTTTTTATGCTTGTGACAGGTTCCCGAGAATGCAGCAGTATTCTGGCCGATCCGCGTATTGCTGGCAACCTTTCCGAGACTGGGCCAAACCGGTTTACATGTGCACGTGTCGCGGCCCCCGATGGCGACGCTGGAGGTGCGCGACCTCTCGCGCCAGCGGTCGTGGGCCATCCGCTGCCTCAGGCGCGCCAGCCGCAGCCGTGCGTCTTTACAAATGGCGAAGTCTTATAGCGGGTCGCTGACGACGATGCCTCTGTAGGTCTGCTGGTGGGTTAGAGCTGACTCAATAGTTGCCTGCCGTTGCGCGGTTTGGGCCTGGCTGCGTTGGTCGTATGGTCGGCGCCGGCTATGATATTTTGTGGGTTTGTTTATATTTTGAGCTCGAGGCATGATGTAGATATGTCTTCAGAGTTTCCCAGTGAAACGCAGTCTACGTGGCGCGAAGGTGTCAATAGTGTTCTAACGAAGGTACGGACCTGAACGACGAATTTACGGGATTTGAAATACCCGAGTGTTGCCGATGGTCCTATGAAAAAGGCAATTTTCACTGGATGCGCAGAAAGCTGCATGCCGTCAAAATAATTAATCAGGTGTATTTCTGTCGTTGAGACTTATTTACGTTGTAATAGTCCTGAAACATTTTGTTTCAACATAGCGTCACCTGTGGTGAGCGAGTGGGCGGCAGTAGTAACTTCACCACAGCAAATTGTCCTTTTCTGTCACATGATTGTTTAATCTTGGAGCATCTTTCTGCATGGCGTAAAGGTCATTGACAGCGTAAAGGTGACAACGTTCTCCTTAACGTTTATTTGCTCGGGATATCTTTAGGCTTGGAAACTCGTTTTTAAGGCATGATTATCTGTTTGCCGTAGGCGAAGTACAAGTCAATTTGTACACTTCTTCGGTACGTGCGATATTGGTTAAATCACGACTAGCTTTTGAGTGCGCCTACCGGGATGCGTTTGACTTTTCGTTTGCGAGAGTTGTGGTGGTTTGACTGGGATTGTTGCTCAGCAACGGCTGGGATCAGCGCCGGTGTCCAATAATCTCTTTATCTTCGCCATTGCTCCATTTTCGGCAGTTACTTCGTTCATAAGGTTTCGCGCCATGACTGGGTTAAAAAAGTACTGATATGGTTGATTTGCGAAAAGCATTCGACCTGCTCCGCATCATGGTGTTCGGGCTATCGGCTCCAATGATTCCATGTAGTTCCATGGGGTTCCAAAACTCCATTTCCCTAAACTCGCCAATCCGCCATGCTCACCATTCGGCCCTACGAGCGCAGTTTGTGTTTGCTAAACCCGTTCGACGGAGGAGGACTTGACACGGATCTGTATCCACTGGAACGTCTGGGAAGCAATCTATTCGTGGCTGAGGGCCAGATGGAGAGTGGAGGAGAATGTCATTGTGATTCGATTATCGCTGCGGTGGTGCAGGTGCCAGGCAGTGCTGGGGATCGCTGAATCTCTGCAGGGCTGTCTTTAATTTTATTACCAAACACTTGGCGACGGGTGTCGGCATTCCTAGCATTTACCATTAGCATTTTGGCATTCAACTGACCATAGCTCTTGGCTTGAGCAAGAGCTTGGGCGAGATCGGTTTCGGAAAAGGTTAAATCGGCGATTTCTGGTGGGTCTGAGGGACCCTATGGGTTGGACAGTTGAAGAATGCGTCGGTGAGTTGTGGTCGGTCCGTCCGCCTGCTCCGTGCAGATGGTTTTCCGTTTCCATCTCCTCTGGTTACTGTGGTCGACGTTACTATGAAAGTCCCAGAATGGGCGCATCCATTTTTATTTTTTTTGCCCACGAGAGCGGATCAGACTTGTCTGCCCATTTTCACCTACACTATTGCTTATTGGACTGCTCACTTACTCCTCCACCAGTGTCTGATAGTCTTGCGTCGCCGCGATACCCTGCGGTGGAGAGGCGGACTCAGTTTCGATAGAAGCGATTCGGTGCGCCAGAGGCGGTTCCAGCGCTCGAAAAAGGAGGGGTTCCAAACCGTGTTTCAACAAACAAATTGTTCCAAACGAATTGCAACACCGTCTAGCAATGCAGGCGTGTACGAAATAACTCGGCATCTTTGTACTTCAGCCAGTATTTGCACAAACGATCAATGTATACGGTGCCAAAGGCATGCTTGGGTTCTTGCGAAAGGGGCTGCAGGGGAACATAGCCTCAAACCTTTACCAGCAGTACAGCGTCATGAATGGAAAACGCAGGAAACTATCCGCTCATGTAAACCTGCTAGGAGGGCAAGATCATTCTGAGCAGAGACGTTTCTAGAGTGAGAGTAAGGGGGGGGGGGCCTATATCAGTTGGAACAGGACAGCGCTTAGCGTAATGTTGCCTTCCATTCATCACTCCAGTGTCATAAGCAGCATCTTGAACTACCACAGGCAGGTCCAGGACCGACAAATGGCGGGATTGTAGTACACGAAGACCGTCGTCACATGCAGTGGACGGTCAGCTGGCGGCCCGCAGAAATAGACAATGCTCCAGTCGCGTGTCACTCGCCCTCGTTTGGAAACTGGATACGCCTATGGCATGACACATGCTGCAAACACTACCATTGTAAGCATGCATGCTATATAGACACCATACTTTATTTACAACACATAGCTTCGTGGCCGGCAATGATCTGACTGGTCGCAGAGCTCCCTCCCCTTTCACCACCCCAGTAGACACCCATAGCTCGCTTATTCCTGCGTTTCTGGTAACAGGTAAGCCCACCCCATGTGCTCTGCATGTATTCATTCAGACACCAGTTTCCACTGGTTTTGTTATCTCTTCGCATCGCGTTCCCCGGATACGTCCAGGTATTCCGAATTTTGGAATGTTGCCGAAGTGTCGCCATGTCGCCATTAATATCAAAGCAGCCATCTGCGTTGGTTGCGTCGAAAGTAACTGATAAACGTGACAACTGCATCAGATAAAAAAATCCGTGATATTTTTTTCGATTTTTGATCCATATCTGTCACCTATATGAAGTCACTGCTACTTTCATTTTAGAAATGCAGATGTTATCAGGATAAACCAGTCAGCGTTTGATGCTTAATGATCGGCCCAGCAAACGGCACTATCACGGGGAGAGGATGCGAAACCCCTCCCCCCCCCCCCCCTCCGCTCCTCTCCCCTGCTCGGCTCGGAGCTCGGTCGCCGGGAAGCCCGCGCCCGGGGTAGGATTGGTTAAAGTATATTTTTGAACTAAGCTCTGTCACTTTTTCTGACGACCCGTGCTGATACTGTGGTGCATCCGTAAAGATATTGGCAGCAGCAGATGCAATATTGTGATTATTGTAACACGGTGTCCGCGGGTTACACCGAATTAGTGCCGGCGGAACCCGGAGCAGTGCGTGGGCTGATGCCTGCCGGCGTGTACAGGCGGCTGCGTGCCGGTGTTCACGGGCTGATGCCTGCTGGCACTCTGTCCGTACCGGGGGATGTCTATCTGCAATATACAATACACTGATAGCCGCCTCCAGTTACAACACCATGGCCGATCCTTGTCGGTTTCGGCACCCAAGCACTAACTGGTGAAACGATCAGATTTTAGAATAAACATTACAGCCGCGCTATCCGGGAACCCGTCATCCCGGACGGCCTCCAGTTTCGGGGCTGATCCGTGACGGGAGGGCGCTCCCTCCCAGCTGGCGCTGCAATCCGGCTGCATGCAAGTCTGGTAAGCCCGGCCATAATCCCGACCATCCAGTTTCGATTCAGTTAAGCCGGCAGTTTTTAGACTGACGAGGGATGAGAGTGTCTGAGAGAAATTGGTACATGCTACTGTATAGAACAGACGTGTTAGTGGAGCTCGTGCTCGGGATTCCGCGGCAGAACGTCGGCTGATGGACCAATCGTGCTCGCGGCATTACGACATATTGCTTTAGCTCCGATTATTCTTAGAACGAACGGATAAGTGCCATCCATGCGCTGCTAGTAAACTCTGCACACCGCATATGCGAGGTGGACAGAACTGCGCAAGTTTCACAGGGCCTCGAAATGAGTCATGCTCTACGCATGGGGATCGCAGCGAGTTTTGAAACGGTCGATTGTTGTCATGCACAGGCGGCGCACAACTTGCCACCCCTGCGGCGTCGACCGAGCCGCAGCGCACCGGCCACGCCTGGCCGCTGGCTCCATCGCACACGATGTTCAGGGTCTTCCACCCAGAGGCTGTGTCGCCGAACTGACGCTGATTGTTCTCCTTTAACTGCAAATTCTGCAGCTCAAAAGCACACATTGAGGGTAAACGAATGAGTGAGTGCTATGTATAGTGGTATGAAGTATAATTTTCCACACATAGAATTGAAGCTTGACCGCGCACAAGCATGCTACTAGCTAGGCGTGCCCGACAAAATGTTCGGTTCGATTTCCCAAATGCATCCCCCAGAGGTTAAAAAACTCACTGCAGTTGACATCTGAAAGAGCGTTTGATGGTGCAAGCGGTGAGGCTCTATCACCCGGGTCCGCGTTAGCATGTTGCACCATGTAATGACGACGGGTCATTTACCCCGCGACTCCGCGCGGTCTCGCTCCGACCTTGCTTTCTTGGCGTGCAGCCCGCTTATTCACCCCTCGCAGATTAAAGCATCAGTACTTCGAATATTTTGCATGGGTGGTTTTGTGTTCACATCACTTGCTAAGCGGAGCTTGTTGCATGCTCCATGATCCCAGCAGCCAGAGTAAGCCGATCTAGTCCATGGGATAGCCTGGTCCATTTTCCTACGACGTGTTTGTCAGACAGGACTGTGAAGGGTTTTACGTGCCGCACAGCCTGCTCGGACACGGCCGCACATGCCCGCAGCCTGCTCAGGCTGGCCCGGTCTGGCCAGGCGCCAGCCCACCTTTCCCGGCCAGTCGGTCCAAATCTCAGGGCGGCTGCAGGGGCCAGGCTGACCCGGTCTGGCCAGGCGCCAGCCCACCCTTCCCGGTCAGGCGGTCAAAATCTCAGGGCGGCTTGCAGGGGCCAGGCCAACCCCATTTGGCCAGTCACCCACTATACCTGTCTTTGACAGCCGGGCAAGACGCCGTGCCCGACCCGGGGTTCACTGGTTCGTACCCAGTATTGTGGCATATTTTAGTCGGACCGCAATGGTCCGCAGCCACCATTGGCACAACACTGCTCTCGCTGCGCCACTGTTTCCTGCTCCCATCTTATGATCGCAGTTGCAGATCCTGTATCAATGCGCTGTGTATCGATTAGCCCAGCCGCGACGTTACCAGTGAGTCGGGAACCTCCATCCAGCGCCGTCACTCCATATACTTGGGCATGAGCCGGCTCCACTAATGCTGACGTACCCCCGCCCCCTCTCCTCCCCTCCTCCTCAATGTTCCTTTCATCCCCTAATGCATATGGGCAAAAAGGGATATCGGATCAAGGGGATGCGGAGAATTTCCCTGAAATGCTGGTACACACACTAGGTATCTGAAGGCATCATGATTAGTTGCATGTGCATTTCGTACCACGTAGTATCTTGGAGGTGCCTTACATGTTTTATCATTTTAAATCATTGATATGTTAGGCCCAGTCTGGAAATGTTGACAAGTTTGCTACGAGATAACGCCTGAATCGGGACAAAAAAAGAACTTCCAATATCTGGCAACTTTATAGCATACGGTGGCCAGTTTGAAGGTATATAGGGGACTTCAAGGTTTGGCATATAATGACTCGTCACTAATTACTTTGTCGTTTAACGCAAATGCCATGTTCCAAAAACATTGCACGAACACCACGAGCATTCCAGTTACTCAGATTTTTACGTTCTATCACCGACTGCTCGATTCTGTGCTGCATAGGGAGGAATTTGCCGGCAGGTGTCGGTGTTCACCACGACGACCAAACAACTCCTTCTAAACGTATTTAAGCAAACCGCTTTGCTCAAAGAGCGCGTCAAATTCTTCGAGAGCTAAGCGTTGGAGCGTCAAAGTCACAAGATTGTTCGTATGTCCAGCCCCTGGAGAAGGTTACGGCTGTGCAGCAATTTTTATATCCTGAGATTCGCGTGGCATGCCACTTTTGCTAAAAACTTCTGCTTGACTGCTGGCATTTGTTCCATCATTCTCCATTGCCGCGAATGATGCCACCATGTGTTTATTTAGTGGTATGCTCACTCTTCGCAAGCGTGTGTTTTCAAGGTGCTCATAAAACAGGTCGCGAACGCTACGTTTCGTTTTGCCCTCAGGCAATATCCTTGATAAGAGGTTAAAAGAGACCTCACCGATGTACATGTTTGGCGAACCTCACTTCCAGTTGGGCACGCTGTGGTTTCCAGGGACAATCGAACTGGTGTGGGTTTCAGACCAGCACTACCAGTGCGCGCTACGCTAAGGCCGTGAAAACCCCAGCTGATGCCTGATGGCGTTCAACGGCCTGCACAGCTTTCCACCTATCAGATGTTGATGGTTCGGTGGTAGTCACCGGCCTGCACAGTTTGCTATCTATCAAAAGAACTTGATGGTTCGGTGGCATTTATTTGACAGAAGTTTTACATCAGGACAACTTGTTTTTACCTTTCCGTGGTATCATGGCGAAACTGACCGTATTGTTGAACATGGGCACCCCAGCATTCAACAACGGGGGGAGGGGGATGGAGGGGCACAGCTCAAAATGAAAACGACGGGAAACGCACCACAGAACGCGCGAAATTTCTAGTGTGTCATAAAACATGTCGCCTGTACTCAATCCTTCCATTGTTAAGTGTCTGCCTGGAATTTCTACCTGCCAACATTTAAATCCGCGTGCCGTTTTAGGAGCGCCACAGATTAGCCAAGCTGTGTCCCCTGGGGCCACCAGATCGGCTTGCTGTTCTTAGATCGGGGGCGTGCTGCCAGGCGCGGGCCTTGCTCAGCGTCCCACTATCCGCTTTTCCAGAGAAGGAGCGATATTTTTAGAAAGCCTAGACTCACACGACGGAGATCAGAAGATGGCACTGCTCTCCGCATTTGTGGTATAAGGCCTGTTGTTCTTAGTAGTCATGTGTTGTGCTGAGGTATGCTGCTAGTATGTGATGGCCGTGGGGTTAAAGTACAGTGCAACCGCATATCCGCGTCAGCTGATTGCATCCACACAATGGACATTGAGGAATGGAATCCTCACATTTGGGTGTGGATATGCTCCATGAGTGAAACAACTGGTGTGATCTTCATCTATTGTGGCGAAGAAGCCAGACTATGGACATAGCCTCGGAGCGTCGAATTTACTCAGCCGGAACTATTGGCTGCTTGAAAAGGGTTCGTTTACAGCAAGTACCACCTCGCCAACTAAAAGACTATCAACCTTTACCTTATTTCCAGCGACTTCCATCTTATGATGCCAGAGCATGACGAGCGCAAAGGCTAACTCGTTTACATTAACTTCAAACTCATGCCAAATGCGCTGCTCGTGTCTTAACCTATCCCTGACCTTCCTGTTATCGACAAGCCCGTTTGAAATGCACGACCCACCATCATTGGCATTTGAAATGGTGAGCTCATCCATCTCCGCTCACGGTGGCATGGAGATGAACATGTCTATGAACTATCCATAATGATCTGGTAGCTTTTACTGCCTATCGTCAAGAACCACAAGCCCGAACTCACGTAATGTCGAATGTCAGCACACACGCAAATCCAGGCATGCACAGGCATAATCACATACCACAGGTCTGCGTGGCGGGCGGGAAAAATGCAGCGGCAAGGGATCGTAACCAAAGGCTCACTCAGCAGGTGGCGTTTCACTGAAATGGCATATCTTCTACACCGCTGTGGCCGGGAAATTTTACGGCAGGAACACGCGACACTGACAATCCAGAGCTGATGAACAAAGCAACAGACGATACTTTCCTTGTCCAAAAGCGGCTGCTACGTCGTGCGTTTGGCTATCAAAAATGTCCCAATAAAACAATAGCTGCGTCGTTGTGCAACCGTCGTCCAGAATCCCTCACGACGGCTTCAAGTTTTTTACACAATCATTTTATGATTTGCAACCAAGTAACAAATTTTTGGGCTGACCACACATGGATCTAAACAAAGTAGTATGTTTCGAAAACAATGCCAGCTGCTACTTTACTGCCTTGTGAAGTTGAGCGCGATCGCGCAGAGTTATGACTGAAAAGGTGATTGCGAAGTTAAAATTGGGTAATAGAAAATGTATGTAACGTTGTCGTTTCAGTTTTTGCAGCTACAGAATGCGACACATGCAGCCCTAAAGTTACACGGCTGGCGTTGTCTTGGGATCAGGAACATCACTTGCTATACTTTCGCCGGGGGGGGATGGGTCTTTACCCTCCAGTGCTGACTTGAGCCTCTCCCTCCTGGTTCTTTGAGCTCCCCCTCCCAATTCTGGATACTGTTGCTACAATAGGTACCTAAACATATCACTTTAATATGATGCTCATTTTACGTAAATTGTTCAGTGCTTTTACGGAACATTATGCACATAAAAAAGACGGTGGTAATAGCCTTATTCTTCGGAGAAAAACCAGGAGAATGGAGATACAGATGTGTTGACATTTCGGCAACATGCCTTTATCGAAACTTTCTTAAATTCTGCTATTGTTTAAGAAGGATAACACTTTAACGTCTGATATTGTTTCTCCATTCTCCTGTTTGTTCCAGGAATAAGGTTATTACAACTGTCTTGCCTAATGTTCATTTTGCACCCAGTGACATGCTGTAGGTACATACGTCAAGTTACTGTGTGCCAACTCCCACATACGTCATGTCAGTCTGTAAATGTTGGCAGGCCTTCCACGAGAGAATACAAGCGGACCACAACGGCAACACAAATCGACTGTAAAATGCGAAAAGCTGTTTAAAGCACAGTGTGGCCCAGGTTGCCACACGCCGAGGTGGCCGGGCTGGATGCTCACCGCTCGGGCGGGGGCCACCGCAGCACAGCAGTTTTGACCTGATGTACATTCTAGGGGAAATGCTCCTTCAACCAATTAAACAAAGCCCGTGGCGTGTGCAGTGTATGCCAGCCCTGCTGAGGCCGCTGAGTTCCGATCAGTCCCGTGAAGTCGCACCAACCAGGGCCACCCAGAAGCGTAGCAACACAGTAACGTGAAGTCGCACCAACCGGGGCCGCCCAGAACTATATCATAACAGTAACGATGGAGCGCTAGGAGGGGTTGCTGACAGGGTCTCCTCGTTCTCATCCTCCAGGAAGCTCCTTCTGTAAATTCAGGGTTTGACGAATGTGGGCCGCGTTTGTTTTTTATCGTGTTTTACGATTGGACGGCCAGTCGAATGTCACCACAGT
This sequence comes from Pollicipes pollicipes, assembly GCF_011947565.3. Taxonomy (NCBI): domain Eukaryota; kingdom Metazoa; phylum Arthropoda; class Thecostraca; order Pollicipedomorpha; family Pollicipedidae; genus Pollicipes; species Pollicipes pollicipes. Next base: position 9,930,908 of record NW_023596136.1, on the reverse strand, counting down.
TTTGGTTGTTCGAGAAACCCACTGGTCACTGTTGAATAAAACGTTGGATAAATGTTTAATGAGTCATACTGTTTTTACGGTAGTTTTTTGTTCGTTTTTCATTTGTTCGTCATTTCATTTGACAGCTTGTTCGTTTTTCCTTTCTACGGATTATTTGTGAACCTGGTGTAACTGTATCGGTAAACTAGAAAGTGGGGCACAATCGGAAGAATTCACTCAATGTTCCGGGTAATCGGTCTCACGCAAAATATGGCTATTTTAGCGCAACAACGTTCACACGATTGGGATCAGAAGACACACACGCCACTATCCGCATTTGAAATGTAAAGACCGCTTTCTCAGTAGTCATGGAGCATGCCGAAATGCAATGCGTTAAAGCCATGGGTTTTTTAAGGTTTAGGTGGAAGCTTTTGGTTTAATGAATTCCTGGGATGTGCGCCCACGCTAAGTAACGCTGGTTGCGTAAGCGCTGATGTCACCATAAGACATTATGAGGTGAAAGTTCTTATGTTGAGCTAAAGGAAATGTTTCCGAGCGGCGTAGCGGCGCCAAATTTTGCTTAGCTGTAGACAGTTGAATGGCGGATCGTTCGGTATCAATATTTAGAGTCGGCTTGTAAGGTCGCTGACTGATGGTAGTTCAAAGTCAGGCCATGGATTCAGCAAGGACAATTTCTAGGTACTCGTTCAGTTTGATGCAATAACGGAGTGTTAAACGAAACCACACATCTCTCAGATAGTTCCTTAGGCAACGCAACAATTAAATGAACAAGTTTCATCAATCTAGGGTCAGATATCAAGGTCATTCCAAGGCTAAAACCAGCCTGCTTTGTTACTCTAGGGCTTGCTGTGCATGGTAGTTTCTGGTGTTCATTTCGAAAATATTGAGAACAGGAACCGTATTATACATCCTCCATAGACTTCTCAAAGGTCAGTGTAGGTCACTGACCTAAAACGACCAGGGTCTACACTTCGTTTGTAGGAAGATACTGTTTAGCGAAGTCTTTGACGGCTATTCAAATGCTACTCAAAGCAGTCTTGTATGATTTTGGTCACCGTGATCTGTGAAAGGTCAAAAATGGTCACTGACCGTAAATGAGCACCAGTGATCTTTTGCTTAAAACATGTGCCTAAGTTGTGGGGTCACTTAAGACACCGATCTGGAGTTTGACCCTGTTTGACCCTATTCAAGCTGAAGAAAATGACCTAGGAACGTCAAATTTTGATGCCAGTGCGTCCACGAACAGGCCAATGCACTCTGTAATTCTGTGTCTCTATCTCTCTTAGTTCCTGAGATCTCAGCGGGTCAAACTGACCCTTACCCGAGCGATGGATATTCAACCGGCTACCCGGGCGCGTGTTAACGATGCTGTAATGCCAAATCACTATTATATTATGAAAAAATCAGTCAACACCATTATTCGTTAACATTAAAACGCCACTTAACCAGAATCTCCTGGTATATTGAAGGTCGTCAACACAACATCATAATTTTCAACTAATAAGGCCGGAAGAGCGGGAGCTGAATGTCTTTCCTAGACTACCATTCGACTGTCAAATTCAGAATCGACGGCAGAATCGCGCGGCGAAAGCTTAAAGTGCAGCAATGTTCGGCACGGTGTAACTGCCCTCTGACGGTACTTGACCGTTAGCGCGGGCCCTGCCACAGACTGCAGCCTATGCCAGCCACGGGTAAATGGCGAACACCTCAAGCGACTCGAACCCACCCCGCTACTGATGGGCGAATCGGAAAGCAGTCGCTCTAACCAAATGAGTTATCGGGACAGGCCGACGGGCATTTCTGGGTGGGAGGGCTTTAAGTGCAGCTCGATGACATATTGTCCATCTGGTTGTATCACAAAAAGGGTGTCTATGAATGGAATAAACACATTTTGTGCGGTGAGTGAGATAAATACTAGGGTGGTGTTGATTGTTTTTACAAGGAAACCCAACCATAAGCGCATCTTCCAAACTCAATATCGCTGCTTAACCGCGACCTCCCGCCATACTGAAGATAGATTATCTTCAAGATGAGAAGGAGCTCCGAACTCATAACGCTGAAGCACAATTTCTAGGCATTTCTTGCTTATATGAACTTCCAACACGTGTCCGAGCGCTGGTCATATCTTTGGCCCACATGGCTATTCTGATGCCCCGATTGGTCACCAACTTTCATCTACTCTACCTTTCTAGTTATGGACATGTCTGTTGAAAAGATCGCATAGCTCAGTTTTGATTTTACTTGTAAGTACATTCTGGCAGTGTACACGACAAAATTCCCATAGCCTCTGGTCTTTATGCTTTGGGTCATGCCACTATGCATTTAAGTGACTTTTGCGCCTTGGATTACGGTCGAGAGACGAAAAACAACGCATATTTCCTTGATCACAACCGGTTGATTTACCAATTGTTTTCTGTGGTTTCAGCCCATTCGGCGTCATGAGTTGAAAATATTTCTGATAAGTTAGATACCTTGAACATTGCAGGAGATATTGGTTAAATGACGTCGTAACACGAAATAGTGATTTTAATGGCAATGCTCAATATTTTGAGCTGCCCTCATCCTCAAGAGTTACAAGGGCTCAGGATAGTTTAACAAAAACATATCAAGATATTATGCTGCAAAAAAAGACGCCTGAATCCAGAAAAGCCCCAATCTTCCAGGCACTGACACTAAATGATGTTAAAAAGGTATGCCACCCAAGCTCTCGATCAGTGGTGGAAAGGCCTCTGATTTACCGGACGTGATCGGTGACAAAAACTTATATTTTTGTGCACTAACTGGCGGCAAAATTGCGAACATGAAGACAAATTCAGCAGGCAAGACCATATTACAACAGATTATCCCAGCTCGACGAAACTCTACTATGAATTAATGATATGATAAATGTAAATAAAAAACTTAACTATGATAATTATGTTAGGTTAGTCTGAACCTTCATTTAGTGTGTGCTGGCCAGCAAATGAAGCTTTTGTACAAATGAACTTCCGAAACGAAAATGCTTGATGGTTATGCCGCATTGCAATTAATCTGTCTTTGCTTTTTGTGGTTTGTTGCATCTAGAGATATATTGCAACGCTTTCTGAAAGATTTGACTCCCGGTAACAATAAAGACAGCTCCAAATTTCGTCGGTGTCGGAACAGGCACTTTTGCAGGCCTGCTCCCAACATCCTGTATGCAGGTTCACGTTAAAAGCGCAACAAAACACCAGTACAGGCGTGTAAGCTGGAGACTTACAAAGTCCGACACAGATGACGCAAAAGCATTACCTACTGCGTGCCAGCCACCACGAACATTGCCGGAACCTCAGAAACGTGCATAACCTAAGTGTTGCTTTTCGCCATGTCCCATGCTGAAGTCTGTACGTTCAGCCTAGGGCGAAGATTTCAAATATGCAACGATCTTAAGATCTTGAGGTCCTCATTGTCTTAACTGTGGCTGAAAATTTTTTTAAGGTCGGTATTTGTCGCGCCCCGTTCCATAGCTGAGTGTTGATCGGTCATGTTTTTAAGTGATGTGTACACTCTTGCGTTGGTCTCCGAGGTGTTTATTGAAAAGGTCGCGAATGCAACGTTTTGTCTCCCATACATAAAGTCTACTTGGGCAAAGATTACAGAGTATCTCGTCTACTACATCTATTAACATCTTGTTTAATTCTACCTCTTGTTACTATATCATCCAATTTTTGCATGCCATCAACTTGTCCATTCGGTCACTTACATCTAGACAAGGTGTGGCGCGGCTAAGACGCCAAACGTTCGGAAGTTACTCGGGAAAACCTTCATTGAGAGGGGGGCGGGGGTGCAAATTGACCCCAAACCAAGCGATGTTGTTGGTGTTATTTCTGTTGTTCGTGTTAATTGCCATCGTTGTTAAGGAGATTTTTGGAAGCGCATGCATGTAAAACAGCACGTAATAATATCCTCGAATTTATTCAAAGCGCATGGCAAACGGCAAACGCAGGCTATGGCAATTGTATTATAACTATAATAAAAAGTTTGCTATCGACTAGCGGTGTTGGTTGTGCCCACAAAGGCCGCCAAGCTCTATGGAGTTGAAAATAGAGAGCCAATGTCGATACCAGGTTTTGTACGATGTCCGGGTGTGCATTTGGATGGCATTCCAAGCAAATGCTGGTTTAGATATTTCATTCTGGTGACTTCAATGGGGTTTTGGAGCAGGCCCTGGACGAGTGATTATTCCTTTAGCCAGCAGGTCTGGTCCTTCAAGGATTAAACGGCTGGACTATAAAAACAGCATCCTCACGCATTCAGCATCTGCTCAAAACAGGATGTAATTCCACTGTATTCCCAGTCACGCACAAAAGTCACTGCGTTTACACCATTCATCTACACACCACGACCAGGACACGGGGCCAACGCGCTGCCATGCCCCGCATGGCATCAGATGTCCAATGACGTGTCTCGCATTTCAGCTAACCGACCTTTGTAAAGCGGCCTTGCTTCAACTGCGATCAGACGCGCGGAGGCCAGCTCCGCAGGTGTAATGATATGGGGTGTACTACAGTTTAAGGCTCGTCCTCCTGGGGGGGTCGTGGACTCCCATGGCAAATGCTAATGTTCGTAATTTGGACTCGTTACTAAACATTTAACAACTTATACAGAAGGCCAACCAACTGCCGCCGCTTAATACGAGCTTGTAATGATAAAAATTGTCAACCAATGAACAATTTGGTCATGGCATTCAAGTCCCGGTTCGGTTTCATCGGCTCACCTTCAGATCGGTCAAATCAGCTCAGTCCTAAGCGCGACAGACCATGTAGAAGTGCAGCCGATAAAGCGCAGTGTGAGATTCACATCCACGATCAGCATAATTTGATACGCCGCGCAAGACTGACCGTCGTCCAGGTGGCCCGCCAGTCGGGCCATGCCGACGCCGTCAGCTGTGCTGTGTAGGCGCGAGGAGCCTGGCTCGACGACTCCACCCGGCTGGGACAGCCGCAGCTAGGGCCCTGACTGCGACTTCTAAACCACATGTGCCACGGTGCACCTTTCAACGACGGATTAGAATGAGAATCCATTTCAACCCTAGCGCCTACGCTTTTATAACATTACTCGAAGTGCATAATGACCCCAACCCATCACCCTGCTAGACTGTGTGGAGTTTTGGCCTGGCTCCGTGGAGGCACGGAGTCAAATCATGCTGCTGCCGCGCGCGACAGCAGCCTCATTCGTCCCCGCCGCGCCACCCGGCAGTGGCCGCCGCGCCCCTCAGTCGCGCATGTTACTGACGATCCACTGCTCGTACTCGGTGACGCGTGTGTACACGTCGGGCACGTTCCTGGTGCCGCAGCGGGCTGGGCCGAACGAGACGACGCCAATCAGGTAGTGCGGCTGGCCGGGCGCGGGCATGGCCATGAGCGGCCCGCCGGCGTCGCCGGCACACGCGCCGCGGTCGCGCTCGCCGCCAGCGCAGATCTGCTCGGCTCCGATCAGGGTCCTGTAGCTCCGGTACACTTGCGAGCACTCCTTGTTGCCCACCACGGGCACGGTCAGCTCGCGCACGGTGTCGCCTTGGCCGCGAACTGGAACAGACGAGTTGCCGAGTCACCACGGACGAATACAAATCGCACGGATGTGGTGAACATGCACATCATTATCACCCAGCTTATTGTGTTCTGATGTCACCCGCAATTTTCAAGACCGATTCCGTTACGTTACATTTAAGAAGAGGCGTCTACGTTCACGTACATGCCAATGTGCAGTGATTCGGTGTCTCAAAGACAATAACCGCGGCAAAGGCTACCGCTGTTTGATAAGATACAGGAAGGCTCAGATGCAAAAGCGTCAAATGACTTCGCAGCTCCACCATCAAATCAGGGTACTTGCACAAAAGCTGCGTTGTTTGGTAAAAATATCTAGCGGGCATGTCCGGTTCCACGCATCTTCATGTCCAGATATTTATCAAACGAGAAACTATAGAAATTGGTGCGGGTCCAAAATAAATTTGCGTGCTTCACAATGTACTTAATGTAAATCATCCAAGTATAAAATCTGGCACTTAAATAGTCACCAACCTAAGCAAAAGCATCGCAAATAATTAAACCAGACAGCTCCCAAATTTCCATGAACGAACACACCAGCCCTGAGGCCATATTTATAATTTTGCCTTTATCGCCCTTGGCCCGCTGTCAGTGCACGTCCAGCACTGGCCCGACTTCGACGCTGTTTTCATCTCCGTATCCGGCTTCAGGACGCCGCCGCGGGCCCCATTATCGGCGTACCAATAGGGGGTGAAATGCATCCTCCGGACGCAGCGACGTGTTTCTCGCCCAACGCAGTGGCGGGCAGTCATCCATACGGCACTGGGCCAAAGCCGGCCACAGTGAGCTTCCTGGCCCACATGCTGCTCTCCGCACTGAAGCGGGGAGGGCCCTTCGAACGGCAGGCAGATGGGCCGAACGTAATCTGAAATCGCACAACAGGTAAACAAACTGGCACTGATTGGTCTTCCATCAACAGGTAAGCAAACTGGAATGCCTCGATGACACCAATAACCTTCAGGCACTTCACGACGCCTGCAGATGGCGTTCGCATCGGTGTCACATCATCTGCCACCAGCTTGTGGCGGTACGAGGGCGAACCGCTACTGCCAAGCATGTTTTGAATGTCAGGCCCTTGCGTCTAAGTCGGCCGTATCACCAAATTTCATCTAGCATGCCGGTATTGTAGATCTGGAGGTTGAAGAGCCTGCAATATTACGCTTTGGAAATCATACCTGATGAAAGATCATAATCGTAGGTATATCAATGTTGTATGCATGCACATCTAGGGTAGCGTGTCCTAGTTTTTGCACACACCGGGCGCCTTTTTTGGACACCTAAGAACTTTCTGTAACGACGCTTTCCCAGCTAGATTTAAGCTGGTGGCCATGGCTATCTTTTCTTGAATCATTTCTTGAGATGTTCCCATCCTGCAGTTATTGAGATACTACCTATTTCAATCACAGGAGGGCATTTTCTAACCTTCTGTTTTCCGCTTGAATAAACAGGCCTATTTACTTGTTACGGACAGGAAGGCTATCTAACAGTGCAACAATTATTTGCTTGACGAGCAGTGAATCTGAGTTCAAAGCAAAACAGGCTTGCATTGTCTAATGGAAAGACATTTTTACACACATTTTCAAACAATGCATGAGAGGAACGTCCGGGTACCTATGTCCGTGTCCTGAATGTCCGGTAGTCCTGAGGCGCAGTAAGGAGAGAGGGGCGCGTACACGGCATTAGGAATGACCGGTGCGCATAATTTTAGCGATGCGTAGCGTGCGTTTATAGCTCAAGAGGAGAACGTGCGCCCGTGTTAAGAACGGGCGATCGGCGCGTGTACGCGTACTCATACGCATTTGCTACGAAGTCTGTGGTCATTTCATGTCAATCGAAATAGCGTGTACCGATAAGGGACAACTGGGATGTGCGTATTGAGGGCGCCTGCTATGAACAATGCATACATGAATGCTCATCCCTCGTTTGCCTCCACATTGCATATACTCTTAAAGCTACAACTTCGTTTACTTACGATGGTGAATAAAAATGCAAAGCATGCGTTATGCATCGAACATTCTTTGCATAAAATATAATGATATTATGAATATATATATATATATATATATATATATATATATATATATATCAGCCATTTTTACTATTTAGCCCGAACCTTTTGCTTGCCAGGATTTCTGGGATCAGCCCTCACCCTAAGCAGTACTTGACGCGTGGGTCCTGGCCATATCATCTGAATATCCAAGTAGCAAGTTAACGGCAGAGTTTACTTGTCACGTTGCTCGGCACGGTCCTTTTAACTTCCGTCGAAATTTAGCACGGCCACTTCCTCCGGCCACAGGTCATGTCAGTTATGGTCAAACAGTGAGCGCCCAACACTCCTCAAACCCTTCCCGCCTCCGGTGGATAAATCGGGAGATAGCCGCTGTAAGCAACTGGGCTTTTGGGAACAAAACAATGTATGTGTATATATATATATATATATATATATATAATATATATATATATATATCAGCAACTGAGTACGGTATGAAGCCCTTGACCGATGGTGCGTTTGTAAACGGGAAGTTGTTTTTTACCGTCGCGTGTTCCGAGGCTCAAAGTCTTGCACACGCCGCGGTACTCGGCACTAATGGTCATGCCGCGAGACTGTCCGTGCAGAATGGCGCTGTGACAGGGCGGAGAACGGCGCCAGACGTCGGCCGTCGGCCCCGCCTGTGACTCTGACTCACTGGTGCGCCGCACCGGCCGGTCCAGCCGCACCAGCGCGATGTCGTTCCGGTACTTCACGGGCCTGTGGTGCTCCTCGTGCGGGATGATCTTCTCGATACCGAAGTCCTGCACCGGCTCCGTGCACACCTCCCCGGCCGCCGACCTGCACAAACACGGGAGGCAAGGGGGGGGGGGGGGGCAAGATCAGCGCGCGCGGACCGCAAACGACGCGGTTGAAGACATTATACACCGCGGCACATCACTGGAAGATTCCTTGCGATGCACTTTAATGTCCTGCTCATGGCCAAGTGATGCGCGGAGGAGGGGCCTGTGTAAACTCCAGGTACATGGCCAGTGAGCCGTGACATTCCTGAGAAATCCGATCCCAGCCAGGGGCGACGCTTCATGACTGTGACGTGTCGGACACGAGGTGACCAGGTGACTGTCAACCAGGGCGGACGCTTCATGACTGTGACGTGTCGGACACCAGGTGGCCAGGTGACTGTCAGCCAGGGGAGACGCTTCATGACTGTGACGTGTCGGACACCAGGTGGCCAGGTGACTGTCAACCAGGGGGGTGACGCGTCATGACTGTGACGTGTTGGACGCCAGGTGACCAGGTGATTGTCAACCAGGGGCGACGCTTCATGACTGTGACGTGTTGGACGCCAGGTGACCAGGTGATTGTCAACCAGGGCGACGCTTCATAGACTGTGACGTGTTGGACGCCAGGTGATTTGTCAACCAGGGGCGACGCTTCATGACTGTGACGTGTTGGACGCCAGGTGACAGGTTTGTCAACCAGGGGCGACGCTTCATGACTGTGACGTGTTGGACGCCAGGTGATTGTCAACCAGGGGCGACGCTTCATGACTGTGACGTGTTGGACGCCAGGTGATTGTCAACCAGGGGAGACGCTTCATGACTGTGACGTGTTGGACGCCAGGTGACCAGGTGATTGTCAACCAGGGGCGACGCTTCATGACTGTGACGTGTTGGACGCCAGGTGATTGTCAACCAGGGGAGACGCTTCATGACTGTGACGTGTTGGACGCCAGGTGACCAGGTGACTGTCACCAGGGGGACGCTTCATGACTGTGACGTGTTGGACGCCAGGTGACAGGTGATTGTCAACCAGGGGCGACGCTTCATGACTGTGACGTGTTGGACGCCAGGTGACCAGGTGATTGTCAACCAGGGGCGACGCTTCATGACTGTGACGTGTCGGACACCAGGTGGCCAGGTGATTGTCAACCAGGGGCGACGCTTCATGACTGTGACGTGTCGGACACGGTGGCCAGGTGACTGTCAGCCAGGGGCGACGCTTCATGACTGTGACGTGTTGGACGCCAGGTGGCCAGGTGATGTCAACCAGGGGCGACGCTTCATGACTGTGACGTGTTGGACGCCAGGGTGACCAGGTGATTGTCAGCGAGCCAAAGACAGCGTAAATGCGAAAAGGGATTTTGGTGTTCACACCTCGATTTAAGCACCTGCCCTACAGACACCTGTGGTAATGCCGAGAAGACCACATGGGATAGGCTGCAGGAGCCCGTTATGTATGGCATGCAATGAAACGCCCTTCAAAACCTGTTTTTCTTATAGTTAGCTTTTATTGCGACCCCATCACCTGTTTATTCTTATTTTATCGGCTGCCGTGCATGCCAGAGGCATTTCATGTCATTCCATAACGTCTAGCATATATTCTTTTATTTAGCGTCTACTTTAGGCTCCAAAACCTCCATACGACTCCCAGAGTCGCAGGGGAGAGAGGGAGTGGACATGAGCTGCCAAAATGTACCCCCCGCCCAACGCACACAACTTTCAGCCGGACTAACTTCAGTCCAAATAGTACACGTTTGGTGAATGCCCGTTCAACAATGGCGTTTTCCTTCTCACATTAAGTATTTTCATTTACATCTTTTCGGCAGATCACAGCATTTGATTAATTCTACTGGCCCAGCGTAATATTTATGAAACGCATGACTGTCACGTTTCATTCTCAAGTCGTTGTAAAGCACGGTTCAATTTCTCAACAGAAACACACCATGATTTTGCAACAAATCGAGCATGCAGGACAGCACCAACGCATCGCCACACAATCGGCCAGCTAGGTATTGCTATAGGTAGGGTGCTACTCGTGAAACCTCTCTTCTGCTAATCTGATATGTCTGGGGTCGGTGGTAATCTGATCAAGATAGCATACACGACACAATATAAAATGTTTGTGTTCAGCAACCAAAAAAGACAGCATGCAGAGTGATGTACGCATGT
>NW_023596136.1:9744132-9920303 GCF_011947565.3 Pollicipes pollicipes | reverse complement strand
TTCTTCGCCTTACTCGAACAAATTCCCTCGCCCTGTATTCTTGGGGATCTGAACGCCCGTCATCGCGCATGGAGTTGTAGCACAACACAAGCAAGGGGGAGAGTTTTACACACACTCATGGACACTCACGACCTCATATGTATACAACGACTGACACCTACGCATGCACATCACCACGGAGGCACAGTGGCATACTCTGTTACAGATCTGGCCTTGACAACACCACGCATAACACCACTCTTTACGCATAATGTTCAACCGGACCTGCTTTTTAGTGACCACTACCCAATCCACATAAATTTAGAGTTCCCATCAGGGCAAAAAAAACTAATTTTCTTCCCCGATGGAGTGTTCTCAGCGCGGGCTGGGCATTTTTCCAAAATTATATAGATGAGGCACACCCTCCAGGCACAACTCCCGACCTCCTTACATTTCTAAACAATATTTTAGCCTCAGCGCGCCAGTACGTTCCACACACTCATCGTCGACCAGGGCGCAAACGTGCGCCCTGGTGGAACGATGAGTGTTAGCGTGCAGTAGCCCTGCGACGCCGGACTAGGCGTGCCTTTCGTAAGTGCATTTGCATAGCACATGAAGAGGAGTTTCGGAGAGTTTAACATCAACCCGATATAACCATTACACGCGCAAAACAGGAAAGCTGGGAGCAAAGCTACTAAAATATTCGAACGAATGGTCAGTGGACGTATCAGGGTGTTCCTTGAGTCAAATCACCTTTCACCTTTTCAGAACGGCTTTCGTCCCGGCCGCCCTACGGCGGACAGCCTGGTCCACATTATGGATTCAATTCAGTTCGGAATTCAGACTAAATCAAGTACGATAGCACTATTCGTGGATTTAAAGCTGCTTTCAACAGGGTAAATACAAGTGTCTTCCTCATTAAACTCCATGAAATTGGAGTTCCCGGCCGGCTCGCCGCTTTCATTAACAACTTCCTTACTGATAGGACGTTCTCTGTGCATTGCGGAAATATTCATTCTTCTCCGACGGCGCAGGATCACGGTCTTCCTCAGGGCAGTGTCTTGTCTCCAACCCCTGTTCCTTGTGATGATCATGATGTTTTCAATAACGTTAATAATATTTATCCACATTTTCATTATTCTTATATATACGCGGACGACCTGGCTGTTTGGCATACGCATGCTAAGTCAGTCACGCACTGCATTCTATACAATTAGCTGTAAATGACATTCATGCGTGGGGTGCACGGTGGGGACTGCAGATTTAACCCGCAGAGTCGGCTGCAATTATCTTCTCTAGGCAAAATAATGCTCAACCTCCCCGCCCCCTGAATCTTGGTGTGAAATAATTCCTCTAGTTCACAGTTTTTAAATACCTTGGAATAACATTAGATCATCGTCCTACTTGCAATGCTCATTTTGCTGACCTTAAGCAACGCTGCGCCGACGATTGAACATCTTGAAATGCATAGCAAGGCGGGAGGGGGCGCTGACAGACCCCCGTTCCTCCGCCTCTATACCTCCCTGATGCGCCTGATCTTGGAATACAGCGGCTTTGTTTTGATGACATTTATTCCAAAAAAAGTCGAAACCCTGGAGACCATCCAGAACGCAGCCCTCCGCATAGTGACTGGTGCACTTCGCACCTCCCCGGTCCCAAATCTGCTCGCGGACACAAATATCCCCTCCCTACCACAACCGACGAAATTGCACCTTCTCAGATTTTACGCACGCGCCACAGCACACGTTTGGTAACCCAACATACAACACCCTCGCACACTTTCCGCCCCAACCGCACACTTACCAACGCGGAACTCACAGCATCCAACCATCAGTACTTCGCGTTATTCGAGCGCAGCGAGCGCTCAATCTCCCGGACATTCCCTGCAACCCAACTCCCAGTCCCCGACGCTATTGTGGCGACCATATACCTAATGTAATCTAGTTCTGTTAAAACACAAAAAACGAGACGTTATCAGAAACCAAAGTCCAAGCACTGTTTGTTGAGTTCAAAGGAAAACATGACCAGCATGTCTTTATTTATACTGACGGCTCCCGACGCCATGGTCGCACAGGAGCTGCCTTCGTACATCATAATTACCACAAATCCAAAACCGCCTGTCAAATTTACAATACTTGTGTATACGGCTGAACTCACAGCAATCCTGGCAGCCCTGCTCTACATCAAGCAGGGGTAATCTACAAAGCGCAGTCATATGCAACGACTTTCATTCGTCGTTACAAGCTCTCATCACTTCATAATTCATCCCATCCAACCTTAAACGACATACGACGAACGAACTGCTCCCTTCCTCAACAAACTCACGTAATATTTCTCTGGATACCTAGACACGTAAATATTCATAGAAACAGCAATGCTGACGAAGAAGCAAAACGAAGTCTCATGCTTCCGGAACGTAATCACCCTCATTGTCCGGTTTCTGATATTCTAGCAGTCATCAATTTACACTTCCGTCTCTTTCACCAATCCGAGTGGGATCAACGCGCTCGTCACCACCAGTACCCAGTCAAACCCACTGACAATGTATCAAGATAATCGCCTCAGGGAAGTGCTGCTTGCCAGACTGCGTATCGGTCACACCAAATCACCTGCTACCACCTTTTCGAACACACTCCTCTGCTGCCATCGCTGCGATATCCCATTTACAATAAATCACTTCCTCCTCATGTGTCCGGTATACCAACGATCAGGGCAGCCGCTCATCAATTACACCAACGCTAATCGGCTGCCATTCAACCTCCATTCTCTCCTCGGTGATTCTTGTCCTGGTTTGATCGTTCTCCTCTTTGAGTTTTACACAGCACAGGATTAGATACCATCATTTAGACAAAGGGTTTATTCCTGCATAATTTGGCAGAGATTGCAGGGTTTTCGCTATTTGCTATAGGAGCCACTATAGGAGGTCCTGGTTTTTCTTAGTTAGGACTTTCCAGGACTCAATAACAGCACACGGAACTACAAGGTCGTACCGGGCAGCGGAGCCCGGGACTGATCTCCCCGTTGCTGCGATGAAGCGGCCCTGCATCATCCATCCATCGCACAGGTCGCCGACAAGTCAGCTGAGCCAAGGCCATCGCTGACACGGACTCCCCACACGGGACTCGCGGCACCCTAGGAGTAAGGCAGAAGGACCGGTAAGGAGGCTCACTTGTCGTTCAAACGTACTGAATGCGTTGTGTCGTCATGAAATAAATATATCTACTGCTGCGGTCTGCTTTACTTGCTTTGATCTTGCTGGGCAAAAATGAGCCAGGTTAATGTAGCGTCAATTCAAAATATCCTTCCCTTGCACCGAACAGCATAAGCCGGCTTAACGTAATCGTTGCCTGGCCGTATGCCGGAAATAAATTCTCCCCCCCCCCCCCCATCGGAGGTGACTTTAAGTCTGTCGAGGGGAAAATGAGGCCTGCATTGGTCCAGCAAAACGAAGTGCTTAAGTAGGGCTTATTTGTGGAAGCGGATCGTTGTATTCATTTTGTCTTTAGAATGGCTTTTAATACAAAATGTACAATATCCATTCATATAGCATTGAAGTGAAGATGTAGAACAGGATTCCTACCCAGATCATTGGCGACCATTTCAATTCGTGATCATGTTACTAGTATCTACCAACCTTTGCGTACTTTCAACCAAATAAACCATTCTACGGGCTACCAAAATTTAGGCCTCTTGTGACGTCACGCCCTGCGTAGTCCCCTCTAGTACCTTTGGATACAGTCGGCAACTAGCGCACCGGATCCTGGCTGCGACAGATATTTACTGACCACATCTTGGTGCGATCTTTTTTGTCTGCCGTACTACAGTGTCTGAAACTTGGGTCTTAGTGTTTTTAGCTCCAATACATTTTGCTCTCCACAAATACACACTGGACATAATGTAAAAAATTGTTCTCTGTGAGGGACGTCGGATGAAGGCAACCTGTTTCTGCAACTTCAACAGCATCGTGCACACACTCACGACTGAACGAGGGACACCGCTTGCGAGTTACGGCCGAATCTCTCTACCATATCACACACAATCTTCCCTTGCAGTGCGTTCAGTGTCCAGGTATGTTGCTGCTCACCAGCACATGTTTAATCCACCTACCGTCCAACGACACCGATGCGCTCACACACCGGACCCGAGCCCGCACCCAAAACAACAAATGTCTTTTGACGGACCAGGGAGGAGCGCGGAGAATATCTCTTACGCCGTAGTATTGAACGTTTCTGGATTACACGTAGAAAGCATTGGCACGCAAGAAAATTTGATACGAAAGTACATGATGTCATAATGACAAGTACCTCAAAATATAGTGTCAATACTCCTAGATTGAAGAATAAATGATTTATATTCTTTTTATATAAAATTTCATCAAAGTACCATTTAAAACTATCAAACAATGTTATTATATAGAACGAATGATATAAACGTCAAATACCATCCCAAATACCATCAAATACCATCTCTTGGGCACGCGGAGAACCACGGCTCTGCGAGTCTCCGACCCTTGGGGAGGATTTAGCATTGGAGAGAAGGCATATTTTCTACGAATAAATCCGAGCTGAATACGCGATGGAAATGCATAAAAGGGTCATTAAAGAAAAGTATGGATTTTTTCTATCGATCTACAGAGCGTCACCACAAAATCATGATCTGAGTATAAAGCTAAAGCAGGGTTTCTTATTCTCCGTTGAACATAACTATAACTGGTGTGTTTCATTTGACTTTTTAGGTTTTTTGAGATTTCACCTTTATTTTAGCCAGGTTTTACCGTCCATTATTTTTAACAAAATAGGAGAGTTCCTAAAAAGCAATAGTAAAACCGATTAATAGCGTACAGTGGCTCTGTCGTTGAAGACTGATCTGCTTGCGCGCCAGTTATGTATCCAACCGACCTTGTTTTGGAGGAGCCGCACGAGGTGCGGTGGTAGGGCGGCTGGGTGGTGTGGATAAAGCAATACATAAATTTAGCTCAGTGTCATACACAGAAAAGTATTGTATCAGACTCAACGCCGGTGAGTAGATGTAGTGATGCTAACTGTATGCGGCTGGATTGCTCTGTGGGGAGAAAATAATTCCTCCGCCCCTGCTGCGTTGACCTCCGAGCCCCGATCACGCAGCAGCCTGACGTCCCAGGTGGTGGAGTTTTGTACGTAACTTTGTGGAGCGGGCGAGCAGAGAAATCTCGTATCCCTAAGGAATGGTGCAAACCATGTTCTCCCTTATTTTGATCAAGTTTTTTCTCAAAGTTGTGGAGGGGCATCCTATCCAACTAAGTAGGGAATTACATACTTGTTCCCAAATTAAGTACACCTAGCTCAATAAAAGCCTAGGCAGGTATCACATGACCCCAGAATCTTTCCTCTGGGTGAGAAAGATTGCACATTAGCTAGAATGTAGCTGCACTAATTACTATGCCCCAGATGCTCCTATGTACATTGTGGCTTGCATGATATTTCAATCATAAACATAGCATTATGTGCTCCAGGGAATGGTGCAACTGGTGCACAAATGTTGAGCATCTGCTTCTATCAGCCTGTATTGGGACTACACCTTTACAGAAGAATTATCAATATCAGCAATTTTCTATCAGCTCAGCTTAAAAAATATGGTAGGCGCAAGCATAGACATAGAAAGGAAGCACTTACTTAGGAAGCTAGAAAATTTAAAATTGCAAGTATCCAGTTTCTAATGGTCTTTGGCAATCACTGAGACCAGCTGGAGCGTGTTGTTTACCATCATCTGCCGCCAAAGAATGTCCTTTAGTGCCAGCTGTGAATGCAGTGCAAACTCCTCTTGGGCCATTTTTTCTCACTACAAGCTGCAATTTTAATATTTTTGTTCTCTCCCCCAAGAACCAAAACCCAATTTCCAATAGTGCTGTAATATCTATAGGGATCATGAACTTGTATTTGGCATCTACACAGCATTGTTGGGGATATGACAGTTGTAGTTTGAACAGGTAGGCATGGTCAAAATATTATACTGAACACTGCACCATAAAAGAGCAATTTCATTTTTGCTAGTTCACTAAACTGGTTGTAGTGAGCTGATTGATAACCATCAAGACACATATTTAACAGACAGACATTTACTCATGCTTTGGTTTGGCAGTAACATTGTAGACTGCTGTGACAGGTGTCAACATGCAATGCTCACCAGATGTTGGTTATCATTTACATACTACCTTAAAGCCAATATTTGCAGAATGATTGTTGTTGGAGTATAACTGAGATGCTTGCTAGCAGGTTCTCATGTCTCGTGGCTCTCTCATGGTTCTCAAGTTTTTCTAAGTTGGCACAGTGATAGGTTTTTATAGGCATGGCTATTATATCACCAACCACATCTCTGTCAGCTATGCTGACAATGCATGTAAAATTGCAACCATTGCTAAAAATGAATATGACATTACCTACCTATTACACACAGTCATGCTTATTATTTATATGCCCTCTGATTTCTTGCCTTATGCTGTTTACATTATTCCTGACATTTTTGTTGCAATGGTAATGCTGCATGCATCTTGTTCATTTAGTGCTCTGGATAGATCAAATCAGGGCTGCTTAGTACAGGCATGCATGCAGTACACTGCTAAGATTGAAGGTTTGTAAGTCCTGAGGCAATAAAATCACCCCAGGGTCAAGTTCCTCAGGTTTTAGCTCTGTTTGCCTTTGGAGCTATATGCCACCAGTTGGTCTAAATAGGTTTTGGTTGTCCATCTTGGTGCAGAAAGCTGAGGTCATCAAGTTGTACCCAATTGTTTGAGTGCATTATGCCCACACTTTGACAAGGTGGTCAGGCATTACTAATTTATGGGGTGCAGGCAGGGGGGCAGGGTCCCCTGCCTCTTGGCCCTTCACTCTGCACCAAAAACAGCTTACAAACAAAGGCAAACGTTGTCCTAATGCATTCTAATCAAGCTCTGTCTCTCAAAATCCTTATTCTGACATAACACCTTGATATGTGCTCATGTCCAGCATGTACCACAAAACTATGTTGTGGTCTGTTCAGGTGTTTAAGCAGAAACAAGTCACAGACATATAGAGTGGAAAGATGCTGTGGAATGTGCCATCAGCTGGGAACTTCAACTTTTGTTGCAGATGTGTCATAAGATGTCACTCCAGCACACCTCAGGCAAAGCAAAAGGACTGGTCGAGGATGGAAGTATGCATTCATAAATATCACATTTTTGCTGTCATTACTCCACTTCCAGGCACACCCACGCAGACTGGAATATCTTTCCCAATTTCACGAAACATAGCTGAGGTACCGAAGGATGTGAATTGGGAGATAGCTTTGTGGTGGTTTGTTAGGTGATTTTACTATGGTTTGTGAAATGATTTTACTGGGTTTGTTATATGGTTTCACTATGGTTTGTTAGAAGATGGTTTTACTAGGTTTGGTAGAAAATGGTTTCACTATGGTTTGTTAGATGGATTTGCTATTGTTTGTCATTAGATGGTTTTATCATGGATTGCCTGTTTTGTGTCTTTATGTGCTCCAGTTGTACATATGGGACATTGGGTCCTTAAAAACACTCCGCAATCACCACTCCTGTTGCTTTGGTGCACATTACTGATTGCGCACATAGAGACCCACACTGATGGCGGCCGGATTGTCCGTTCCCTCCGCCTCAGGTAGCGATTGTCCCGCGTCACTGCCACCCTGCGTCCCCGATATAAAGACCCACACTGATGGCGGCCGGATTGTCCGTTCCCTCCGCCTCAGGTAGCGATTGTCCCCGCGTCACTGCCACCCTGCGTCCCCGATATAAAGACCCACACTGCTGGCAGCCGGATTGTCCGTTCCCTCCGCCTCAGGTAGCGATTGTCCCGCGTCACTACCACCCTGCGTCCCCGATATAAAGACCCACACTGCTGGCAGCCGGATTGTCCGTTCCCTCCGCCTCAGGTAGCGATTGTCCCGCGTCACTGCCACCCTGCGTCCCCGATATAAAGACGCACACTGCTGGCAGCCGGATTGTCCGTTCCCTCCGCCTCAGGTAGCGATTGTCCCGCGTCACTGCCACCCTGCGTCCCCGATATAAAGACCCACACTGCTGGCAGCCGGATTGTCCGTTCCCTCCGCCTCAGGTAGCGATTGTCCCGCGTCACTGCCATCCTGCGTCCCCGATATTAAGACCCACACTGATGGCGGCCGGATTGTCCGCTTCCTCCGCCTCAGGTGGCGATTGTCCCGCGTCACTGCCACCCTGCGTCCCCGATATAAAGACCCACACTGCTGGCAGCCGGATTGTCCGTTCCCTCCGCCTCAGGTAGCGATTGTCCCGCGTCACTGCCATCCTGCGTCCCCCGATATAAAGACCCACTTGCGAACCATGCTCCTGGCCTGTTTGAATTACGATCTTTCTCAACTTTCTCTTCAAATCGAGCGAATTTCAAATTTTATTGATCAAACAGGTTGTCTCCAAGCACGCTGTGAGTGTAACAGCACGACCTTTTGGGAATTAGGACAACGACATAGGTACAATGAGTGGCTGCAAGGAAACAAGCCCATTAAAACTGACTGGCCGACCGGACCGGACCCCAAGCACGCGGTGGCGCCCGGCAATGATGACGACGCTGGCTCTGCAACTTTTGGGTCGGTGTTTGTCTCACGACAACAGCTACACCAATATGTTCAAAGTTCACTAGGCACCCAGTCTGTGAAGATATTTGCAATAATGACGTCGTGGAACCGGCGATTTGGAGCTCTTTCGCGTATGGATATCGTGCCGGACCAGGCACGCTGATCACAGCGCTGCAGTTATCCGCAGCATGAAGTCGATAATCTGACAGGGACCTGCTGAATGTGTTTAGGATCGGTATTGGGTGTGCGACAGGGCCAAGAACAGGGGTTTGGGGTTTCACGTGTTCAGATGAAGTGTTTGGGAGAGCTGCATCCTGGGATAACCAAGTAACGGACGTGGGTTTCTTCGCCGTTTGCCGAATGCACCAGCACTATCGTCTATCGCGTTATCGTATCGTTGCTTCGCTGAGTGTTGACTAACCATGAATGAATGAATGAATGAATGACCTCCATGCCATAGGTGGTTTCAGCACATTTATAAATGTGAACAACTTCAGTCTCCTTGCACTTTGGGACTCCTCCCTAGCAGCGCGCGCGGGCGAAGCGTCACCAGCGATCACTCTTCACCGCTGATAGCTGACGACAGTGCTAATGAAAGGCGAGATTGGGCCCACTCCCGGCCGACGTCACTCTCGGCTAAACGTTCAGCTCATTGTCCCAGGGGGACCGCGCTAATCAGCTCATTACGCCCGTATCGACCCCGCTATCGGGGCCAATTACCACAGCTGTCAGTTGCACGTGTCCTGTAATTTCAGCCGCCGTCCGCCGGCCGGGTCACACACGAGTCTGCCGCGCTCCACGCCGGTCGGACGCGCCCCACGCTCGGGACTGCCCCGCGTTCACGTCCATCGCTCGGCACCATGTGGTGGCTGCTGCTGGCGGCGCTGGCCGCGCTTTTGCTGCTGCTGGCCGGCCGCCGGCTGCTGGCCGCCCTCTGGCCGCGCCGCTATGCGCTGGCCGGCCGCCATGTGCTGGTGACGGGCGGCTCGAGCGGCATCGGACGCAGCCTGGCGCTGCTGGCGGCGCGGCACGGCGCGCACGTGACGCTGGTGGCGCGCGACGCGGCTCGGCTGGAGGCGGCGCGCGCCCGGCTGCTGGCGGCCACGCCGGGCGCGCGCGTTCCTCTGCCTGCCTGTGGACGTGGCCGGCGATGCGGCGGCCGTGCGCAACGTTGTGGCGCGCGCCGAGCAGGAACTGGGGCCCATCCACCTGGCCGCCTGCTGCGCCGGCTTCGCCCTGGCGCAGCGCTTCGAAGAGATGCCGCTGGAGACGTACCGCCGGCTGATGGATGTCAACTACTTTGGCGTGGTGAATGTGCTGCACGCGGTGGTGCCGGCGATGAAGGCGCGGCGCGAGGGCCGGCTGGCGCTAGTGAGCTCGCTCGGCGGCGTGGTCGGCCTGTGGGGCTTCGCCGGCTACTGCGCCTCCAAGTACGCGCTGGTCGGGCTGGGCCAGACGCTGGCGCAGGAGCTGAAGCCGTACGGCGTGGGCGTGACGCTCTGCTACCCACCCGACACGGACACAGCCGGCTTCGAGGAGGAGAACCGCACCAAGCCGGAGGAGACGCGGCTCATCTGCGCCACGGCCGGGCTCTTCTCGCCGGACGAGGTGGCCGCTCAGCTGCTGCGCGACATGATGCGCGGGAACATTACCAGCACAGTGGGCTCGGAGGGGCATGCTTATGACCACCGTCGGTCTGGGCATGGGTCCGGTCAGCTCGGCCGGCCAGTTAGCGCGCGAGGTGCTGCTCATGCCGTTGTTCCGCCTAGTCGTCGCCTTCTTCCACTACTCCTGGGACGGCATTGTGCGCGACTGCATGAACAAGCGCGACGAAAGCAAAAAGAGCGAGTGATGGCCGGGGCAGGGTCGACGCCGCTACGCAGGCCGGTTCTAGTCGCCAGTACGGCAGATAACCGCGTAACTCGTCACGTGCAACGGATGCCAGCCGCGAGCAAACTGGCGAACGCTTGTAGAAGCAGGACTTCTACGTCCACCACCGGGCCAAATGGCTTTTGTTGATTATGCACTTCCTTTGTTTGTATGCATCTATATGCCAGTATGAAGTGTGCAGCGATGCTTTTTGAGATCTATGATTTGGTCGTTTGGGACATGATTATGTAACACTGCGCGTATGCGAGTGTGCGTCTTGTCATTCCGTCGCTCTTCGGGTTACACGACGTTATCTGCAATACTCTATAACACGAAATCAGGTAACTAACGGCGCACGTACTTGATCTGAGATGGTGAAATGGACTTGTTCCGAACGGTAACGGTCATAGCATAAATATATATTTTTTAAGTGTGCATGGTTTATGTTCATTGTCCGCCATGTTGCGGAAGCGAATCACGTGCGTCCCATGGCGTTTTACATCATATTACGCTGGGGCTGGTACGATACTGAAAAATACCGCCGTACAGTCGCCGTACTCCACGCCTTTCATGCGGTTCTCGTCAGTTGTATCGTAGCTCGCTCCGGGCACGTCAGCCTATTTTTATCATGAATGTCTTGACACTGACTTATTACTACGAATGCAACTGATTATTGCTACATTATTCTAGCAACCAACGAACATATATATATATATATATATATATATACACATACGTACACTGCATTATTACGAAGGTTGCTGGACAGTCATTTTCGCATGAAAAAATCCTTAGCTCGTCCCCATTTCTACAGCTAAGAACTACCACAGCTTATTACCGATCAAATGCACGGGCCGGCCCAATACTGAATGCTGAGGAAGGAGACACGGTCCGGGCACCGCACCCATACATAACTCACTATCTAAAAACCAAGCCCAGGAGGAAAACGCACTTATTACACCGCTTTGGAAGGCGGGGAGTGAGGCCATAATCGCCCTGGCTTCTCCAGGTCCGCAAATGAGTACCCACCATCCAACAAAGTCATGCCACAAATGACTACTGAACGTTGTGCCGCAGATAGGCAGCTACCACACAGGCCTTTTCGTGCATACCCCGCGGGAGGGGGGTGAGGCGTCACGTCTGGTGTCAGTTCCGCTCTGATTGGTCCCGAGCCCTGCCTGCGGGCACTCACCTCCCCTCAGTGACTCGTCCACGCCATCGGCTGCTTGTCCTCTGTCTATGCGGCCGATTGCTCGACACGCGCACAACAGCGCGTTGACGTTTCCAAAACAACATCCAAATTTGTAGTCACCCGACGCGTGTGGGGGGAAGGAGGCTGCGAGCATGGGGTGGAGGGCTGCTCCTGAAGGGCACAAGGCTCTCGGTGCGAGGCTCGGACTTAAGCTGCCGTTGCCCGGCGCTCAACAGGCGACTCGAGTGCGTGCCGCCGCAGGGGCCGCGAGACGCACGCACAGCGCCCGCAGGTCCTCAGAGGCGACGGAGGTCTCCTCCTCTGTCAGAGGTCGAGCCCGGAGCACTTACCGACCGGAGCGGCGGCCGGCGGGCCGGCCGAGGCCAGCCGCGCCAGCAGCAGGGCGGCCAGCACGCCCGCCCAGACCATGGCGTCCACTGGCGGTCGGCGCCGACCAGCGCCGACGGCCTGCCGGCGCGCGCGCGCGCGCTCACTCTCTCCGTCAGGGCCGGGCGGCGCCGCCGCTCCGTCGACACCGGTCGCCAACCGGCCTCCGGGCCGAGCGAGGGGCTACGGGCAGCGTGCCGGCACAGCGGGGCGGCACTGCGTATGGCCGCTCGCCGACTGTCGAGGCGTTCCGGCCGTCATGCTGCCCAGCCTGGCGGGAGCGACAGTGACACCACCTGGCGTAGACCCAGCACGGCTGAGCGGCTCGGTGCGTCCCGCATGACCTGACATGCCTCCCATAAGCGAGTGTCGTGATCTCGTGCCGCGACAACCAGTGACATCCGCACTCTGGCAGAATGAGCGAGAACTGTCCGTACCCGTTGACCAATGTGGTGACATCACGCGCCCATAAACAGCTGAACGCAGTAGCTAATGCGCGTCTTGAGAACCGTGCAATTCACACACAAACGGCGCGACCTGTGGGATGTTTATTCCTTGTACTCAACCATATGACACATGACCATGACCATGAAATCTATTCGCAGTCCCACTTGTCATAGGCGTTCTTCGTCCGCGGTGCCATGCCGGTCACTTTTCATCATCACGTTCGGCATACATCCCTGTGCCATTCATCACCATCATCTTAACCATGCATTTATATGTCATCCAAAAACGTCTGTTCAAGGCAAGCGTCGCAGTCACAAGAACACCCATGCGCAACTATACATACAAAATTGAAGGCATGAGCCTAAATGACGGTATGAAGCACACAGGCCATAGGAATGTCCGGACCCTATCACTTCCATCACTGCGAGCCATCCCCTCTCAGCACCTCACCCCTCATCCGCGAGCGATATACGACGATGCCAGCCGTTCACACTTGGCCCGGCGCATCGTTCCCCTCGACAGTGGCACGGAATCTAGAAGCTCGGCGGAGCGACGGGCTAGTTTACAGGTCGTTTAGATAGCCGACAGTCGCCATGAAGTCGCTTAGAGAGCCGACAGTCGCCATGAAGTCGCTTAGATAGCCGACAGTCGCCATGAAGTCGCTCACAAACTCAGTCACATGTTTGACAATCCGTCTGTAGTTCGTCTCGCCTCTTTTGATGACAAGAAATCTGGCGAACAGAAATGTTCCTCTTCATTGCGATTGGGCAGGGATCGTTCCAGGTGTCTGCTCTTCGTCTTCGGGCGCCCATTTGCTAAATGTTTGGCAGTATTCCCGTGCCAGCGGGACTCAAGCCGTCGCGGCCTTCCTTGTTGCTGGCCGCTCTTAATTTGTCTTAAATTTTTGATTTCCTATTCTACGCCTCGACGTATTTTATACATTTTCTAAAAAGTCTGAAGGAATTTTGACTCTTTTAACCGTCTGTCTTTAAAAATGTTCACTGAACCGTGTGCACGCAAATGCATTGATTCTGTACAACTGAAAGCTAACGAGTTAATAGTTCACGTTTTAAAATGCATCAGTTCTACCGATCAATTATTAGCACCGAACTTCCATGCAAAACGGCATGGAGCAATCTCACGTTTATGTGAAGACATAGTTAAGATCAGTTTTAGATTTAAAAGTCTGCAATGAATAGATGCATTTCCTTGCTACTGACGGTCCATGCATTTGTGACGGCAACACGCAACCATCACTCAGTAATGTATGTATCAAGCAACCAGCGATTTGATGCATCAAAAACGCGGCATGGAACACCGCACAATGTATGCAAATTAAAAAGATATACCCAGGTAGTGAGGTTAAATGTATATTGCTTTACCAACATATGACAAGATGCAAACTAACCACAAGACAAAAGTCGTTTTCCAAGTAGCCTTACTATGGCAACGCCAATCGACACAACACAGAGCGGATGCACAGCCCCATACATGCCATCCGTTAAAACAAAACTTCGGCTGGCAGTCATGGCTCCTCGCACACTCGGTCCTCGGGCACCAAAGAAAGTCATGAGAACACTCTAAAGCCACAGCACTGGTGACCAGAGCACGTGCACCTGCAAGTGCACCGGCGCACACAATGAGCGACATCCGCTGGGAACATCCCGTACACGGAACGGCCGTCGCCTGTCACACGCCGACGCTGGGCGGCACGCCTGGCCAGAGACGAAGAGCGGCGCGGTCCGACCACTGGCCTGGTCCCGGCTCACTGGCTGGTCCACTGTCTCACTGCGGCGGCCTTGGCCCGCAGGCCGGATCCGGACCACTCCTCCGATCCGGATCGCGCCCGGGTCCGGGTCCGGCGCACCACCCCGGTCCGGGCGTCCGAGCGCCGTCGGAGGCGCCGCCCGCCGCCGCACACTCCCGCGCCGCGGAAGGGCGGCACGCGCACGGGCAGTCGGGCCGGCCCACAAGGCAGCCTGGCTGGCCCGAGCGCCACACAAAGCCGTCACTGCACACTGGGCCAGCGCACGGGCGGGACTTGACGCCAATCTCCACGGCATGGCACTGCACGGCACGGCACGGCACGGCACGGCGCGCCGGCTGGAACAGACGGCGTGCGTTGACGTTACGTGACGCCGGACCAGCCGCGGCGGCCGACCAGTAGTTTAATGCGCGTGCCAATGTAGGTGGCAGGCCTTTGGTTTCGGCCGCAACACGGTGGGCTTTTCCTCGACCAGCTCCCTTCCCAGGAGACGGCAGCAACTGTGGAGTCAATTGCTGACTGCTGTCGCGGGACTGCGCTGCACCAACCAGCACCCGCGGCAGGACGTTCACGGGCATGGTTCGTCTTCAAACCGACCCTCCGGTCCGTTGTTTTATCCGGGAGGACACTGCCTCGCTCTGGGTCACTAGATCAATCCTCTGACCACCGTGCTCAATGTAACGGGGAAGGCCCGCCACATACATACGTGCCACGGCGGCCAGCCCGACAACACGCGCATGACCCGGGCTATCTCGCCCGAGTGCCGGAAACAGAACCTCTGCTTTGTACACTGCGCGTGTGCTTGTGTCATGGGTACTAACTGGAAAGTTTCTAGCAGAAGCGAAAAGAAAAATACCAGAGGCCGCCGCCGGATACGCGAAAATAATAATGCAACAACTGCATGCACTGCTCATCACTCGCTGAGACTGTGTCGCCTGTGTTTATAGCTTGTTCATCATTGTACTTCATTCCTCGTAAAATTATGTTACCATTAGTGAAAAGAAATTCAAGCGCTGATGTTAATGCTAAGCGTTGCAATTTTAACCGAATAGTTTTGAAATACTCACGCTGGCGAGGGCTCAAGACAGCGTTTATTCGGGTGTTCCGCTTACGGCAAGATGCAGTAACTGCCGGGCATGCTTATTGTTCATGGTCACCTGGCGGTAAGGCCACGGAGAGAGCGTCGAACAACGAAACCCTGAGGCCGTCTCATCAGATCACTGTCTGATAATGTCGGGACTTCCACGAGAATACATGGTCTGATGCGTTTGAGCAAATGTATGGGGGTCGAATTCAACATTGCGAGGCTCATGTTCACGCTCTACGATGGGAGGCAGACAA
Organism: Pollicipes pollicipes; assembly: GCF_011947565.3. Classification (NCBI taxonomy): domain Eukaryota; kingdom Metazoa; phylum Arthropoda; class Thecostraca; order Pollicipedomorpha; family Pollicipedidae; genus Pollicipes; species Pollicipes pollicipes. The sequence goes on along the minus strand of NW_023596136.1, from coordinate 9,904,731 downwards.
TTAAAGATAAACCAGACTCTAAAATAGTTTAAAGACTCTAAACAAAATGTGTCATCACTGCATAGCACAGTGACGAGGTAATCAAAAAGTAAGTTTGTTCATGCTGAGTGGTAGTCTGAATCTTCAAAGGAGCATTTGAACATTGTTTATTGTGAATAGTTTACTGCTAGCGGACACATAGGAAATACGAGTTATGAACGCAGTTGAACGCTAACAATGTATCGCTCAAATATAAGCATGACGCGACATTTGCAAGGCAATATACTACCACCGGTACATAAGTGGAGAATGCAGCATGGTAGGTCTGTCGGCAGCCTGGCCAACTTCTATTGATTATTGTGTGACTTGAACGTTTTGCCAGTCTGAATAACGCTCCGTCGGCCAGCCTACATCAGCGACATCAGCAGCTCAGCATTCTTCACCCGTGCATGGGGTTGATTGGGTGCAAACGTCACACGCATTTTTGCACACCATGCGTGACAACGAACATGGCGCGACACGACACGCGCCTCGCTGGCTGCCGCCACGCCCCGCCGGCAGCCAGCGAGGCGGCCCGACCATACCCGGGCCAGAGCGGAGACTCCCAAACACTGCCGGCGTCAGCTCTACACGAGCTCGGCCGCACAGCGGCACACGTGCGGCACATCACGGTGCCGAACATCACGTGCCAAAAACGGTACTTTCGGATGGGACCTGCCGATTTTTAAGTCGCATAGGAGCTACGTAGAAAGCTGCGGCATCTCCTACGGGTCTTCTACGGATTGATCTTATGGTTTCTTTGGCGTCATCGTGACCAATACATTCGCCCGTAAAACGAAATTGTGGTAACAAATTACAATAAAAAGAACAAAGCACCCAGAAATCAGGACATACTCCAACTTTCTACGTGTCCAGCTCATAAGCGATCTTTCGGAAGACCCTGTCCCTCTTACGGCTGCTTCTGCAGTGTGAACGCTGGCACGGGAATGCCCTATTCTGGCCCAGGGCTGCATACACCGAACAAAAGCGGAAACGTCGATGCTGCGGGGCGCAGGCAGCTGGAGAAGTCCGCAGATGGGGCCGACTATGTCAAGCGATTTGAAATGGCGTGGTGAGGCAATGACGTGACATAAACCAAAACATATTGTAGGGGACGAACGACAATCGACCAGCAATTTTCCCAGCGGACCTGGCTAAAGCAGACGAATGGCAAGGTGTGAGTTATTATAACGTATTTAAATATCCTCTATCTTAATACGTCCTTCCCGATAATAATGAGGACAAGTGTCATTTGCTACAGGGAACAAAAAACTAGGGGGGGGGGGGGTGAAAACTTTAAGTCCGTGAGCACTTTTTTAATCGAATTCTCAGAGAAGATGTATTTGAACCAGAAAAGAAAACATGGACCACGATAAGATTTTAAATAAGGGTGATCCATAACACACGCATGTAAGCATTATACAAGGCCGTCACATAGCGTAATGCAGACCGCAAGGATGAGAAGTTCCTCCAACCAGCTAAGCACCAACTAATACGTCAAGGTCATGGGTTACCTTAGCACGTTGTCCTGCCATCTGCACTCCTGATTAAACCATAAGGCATAGCCCTGACAACTCCAGCCGTCAAGGGCACCATGACACAAGTGGGACAGTGATATGGTTCGACGGTGTTGCCCGTACGGGAGAAGCCCGGCCGACCGCAGACGTAACCACCGTCCACACCATGCAGCTGGCACCGGTCCACTGACAGGGCAGAAGGATAGAGAATGAGGCTGCAACTGTGTGCAGCCCACGTCCGGCTCAAAGGACAAGGAAGGTCGCCCGGCTCTCGGTCCGGCGAGAGCACAAAACCGCCTGGCTCCCGGTCCGGCGAGAGCACAAGGTCACCCGGCTCTCGGTCCGGCGAGAGCACAAGACCGCCCGGCTCCCGGTCCGGCGAGAGCACAAGACCGCCTGGCTCCCGGCCCGACGAGAGCACAAGGTCGCCCGGCTCCCGGTCCGGCGCGAGCACAAGGTCGTTCCGGCTCCCGGTCCGGCGAGAGAAGGCGAGAGCACAAGGTCGCCCGGCTCCCGGTCCGGTCGAGAGCACAAGGTCGCTCGGCTCCCGTTCCGGCGAGAGCACAAGACCGCCCGCTCCCCGTCCGGCGGGAGCACAAGGTCGCCCGGTTCCCCGTCCGGAGGGGGCACAAGGTCGCACGGCTCCCGGTCCGGCGAGAGCACAAGGTCGCACGGGTCTCAGGGCCGCCAAAGTAACAAGAAAAATTCAAGGTCCGGTCCAGATGACGAGGCAGAAACAGGGGAATGGAATGATGGACGCAGCCAGCCCAGACAAACCGTATCCTCGGGTGCCTTTGCGATGTGGGCTGCCACAACACAGGCCAGCAGGAAAACCATCCCTCAGATGGCACCAATCGGACGGCGGCTAAAGGTAATGACGTTCCCGTACTTCATTCGCTGTTCCAGAGCTGACCTTAAGTTCCGTGGTGCGTGGTGCGACACTACGGCTATCGGCAAACAGTTATTTTTGGCCCAATTTGACACAAGGGTATCGTAAAATCTACCATTAGCAGTGAAAACTAACTCTTGCTGGCTGTTCTAGCCCATTCAGCTCTTATGGCATGGCATTTCCTCCCATTTGACAACGCTGCATCGTGATGTAACAAAAAACTTTGCTTACGTACAAAACTTTGCCAGTCCTTTTTAGAAACGCACTCGATGGGCTTGCATAGCCCACCATCTAAGCTATGCTGACATAGCTTGTCAGATTATTCTGCCTCGGCGCTGTTTGCCAGACAGACATAAGGCGTGTTTGGCGTACCGCACAAAGGCAGGACACGGCCACCCCCGGTCAGGCGAAGCCTCTGGCCAAAAGTCAGCTGACCATCTCACATCAGTCACGCCAAACGACGTCCACGGGCTATAGTACATTTTCATAGCCAATGCCACTGGATCACCAGACCAGCATCTTTCATCCACAAAAAGCAGATGGCCAGGACACCCGAGCTCGTGTTCAAACATAGACCACAGAGACGACGCCTGAAAGGCAACACGTGGGGCTAATTGAGCTAGCTCATTAGGCGGATCACACGACATCCACATTCTGCACAATGGATTTATCCAGTCAACAGGAATATAACTGCATTGATGGTACCGTTCTAATTTCGGCCAGCCGTGCTTTTGCGCTCTGGGCGCGGGACTAGCTGAGCACAGATCAGGTTACAGACCAGAGCACATGGTGCAGAGTCCGTACCAGCATCCACCGACGGCGGCGTGCGAACCGCGCCCAGACGCTCGTCTTTCGCGGAAGCCGTCGCCCGCTCTCAGAGACCTCCGCAATCGGACCGTATTTGGCAGCGCCGGGTGAGCATGGACCTCGAGATCACGAGCTTCAACGACGCTCGCCGTGATTTTTATCACGGAACTCGATGCCCGCACTGCATTGTGGTGCACAACAGCATTCGACTTTACACGGCAAAAACAAAAGGGAGGTGAGCCGCAATTAGCACTGCGTAGAAGCAAGGTCTGCCCCGACCCCGTTCCGCTGTCCCTTAAACAAGCGCCCAGATCCAATTGAACAGCCATTTCCAATAGACGCGCACGCTTGGCGCGCTTTAAATATGGCATATCGCCTGAGGCTGCATTGAGAGGGCTGTAGAGATCAAACGTTGCCAAGATGGTATATATTTAAAATAGTCTAGACGCATCCGACGAGCAGATCCTAGCCGAACGTCTTCAGCCTCCAACATTTATGAATGGTGACAACAGTGCCTGACGACGGCCCTAAAGTCGTCCTCCGGCACATAAGCGCAGACATTCAACCAGGCTTAAAGCCCATTCCAGCTGAACCACCCGGCATAAATTGAGAATACAAATAACCTTGATGAAGCTCAAACTCCCACTATCCCTGACAAGGCCCGCGAACGAGCTAATCCAGCAGCGGGAACAATACGGCGCCGGGTTTGTCCGATTCCGACTGGAAGTCCACCTTTCGCTCCGCGTTCCCTGCGGGGAGCGATCTGGCAGCAGCGGTGGTGCGCGACAGTCAGGCGCTCTACAGTCTGGGCAGCAGCGGAGGTGCGCGACGGTCAGGCGCACCACAGCCTGACAGGAGGTGGCGCCGCAGACATGGCTTCACCTCGCCTGTGCTACAGGAGCGCGCACGCGTACCGAGCGCGGGTAGCCGCCACCGGACGGCCTGCTCGTCGGCCTCCGAGCACCCCGCCACACCTGGCGCTGGCGGGGCGGACCGGCGGCCTCCGAGCACCCCGCCACACCTGGCGCCGGCGGGGTGGACAAGCGGCACACAGCCCCGGCGCCAGGAGGTCGTCCAGAAACGGATGGCCTTCGGGAGCCTTCACTGAACACCTCTCGAGCCCGTCTACACAAAGACCATGCTCACCCCGGAGAGTTCCTGCGGAGGCTGCCTTAACGGCGCTCACCTGGACTAGGCCAGCAGCCAAGCCGGCCCTCGTTCTCGGCCGTGCTCACCTGGACTAGGGCGGTGGCCGGGTGGCCGGAAGCTGCTGCACGGCCACGTCCTCCTGGCAGATGCCCAGCATCAGCAGCTCGGCGGCGTCCGTCTGCACGTCGGCGTCCGGTAGGTCGATGTCCAGCAGGTCGCCGGCGTCGTCCTCGTCGTCGTCGCTGATGGCCTCCGTGTCGGGCGCGCCGACCATCGGCGGCGGCCGCGCCGGCGCCGGACCAGCCGAAGCTGGCGCCGGCGCCGGCGCCAGCTCCGGAGCTGGGGCTGCAGCCGGCACGGCCGGCGGCGGCAGCGGCACATCGGCCAGCGCCGCGGCTGGCTCGGTCTGCCGCCGCTGCTGCTGCTCCCGGTGCTGCACCAGCCGCGCCGTCTCTTCACTCGTCTCTCCCGCATCCTGGCCGCCCGAGGCCTGGCCGGCTTCTTCGACCGGGCAAGATTTGGACGCTTCTGTCTTCTTTGCCCTCAGCTTCGGCAGCTTGCCAATCATGGGCGCCAGCCTTTTTCCGGACGGCACCGGCAGTCGCTTGTACCTTCTGCGCGCCTTTCGCAGGGAGGGACATCGTCACTTTGGCAGCGGTGGCAGCCGCGGAGGGGGCTGGATCGGTGGTGCACGTGTCCCGGTTCACCCCCTCCTCACGCTTCACCTCCACCTTCACAGCAATCTCGGCCTTCTTCTCGAGTGGCTCCTTCCCGGTCCGGGCCGCGCCTTCCCCGGCCCCGGCCCCGGCCAGCGGCGGCTTCTCCCCCTCGCTGTCGGCGCGGCTTCGCTTCGCCTCTTGCTCAGCGATGTTGGCCTGCACCTTCCGCTTCAGCTGGTCCAGCTCGTCGACCGGCTTGGTCGGCGACAGCCAGCAGGTTGAGCCTGATGCCGGCCTTCTTGGCGGCGGCGGCGCCCGGCGGGGTGGTGACGCTGGCGCCTCCGGCCACCGCCGCCGCCGCCGCGCCGCCCGCGTCATCAGTCACGTCCTGCACGGCGCCCTCACTCTGGCGCCGCTGCCTCATCTCCTCGTTGAGCCGGTCGCCACGCTTCTCCATCTCCTCGCGACGGCGGCGGCGCGTGCGCTCTTGCTCGCGCATGGCGCAGTCAAGCAGCAGCCGACTGCGGCTCTCGCTCACCACCGCGTGGTAGGCCGGGTTATTCTCCAGGTATTCCTGTGGCCCGACAAGGCATGTCAGACGGGCGCGGCGGGCCGGCGGTCCGTGGCGGGAGGTACCACGGTATCATCGGCACTACCAGTAAAGCGTGAACTAGAACGGACACACCTGGCAGAGTCTGCCCGGCGCCGGATACGACTTTCGTCGTGGTGGCGCACATACGCCACGGCTTTGCCCTTTCCGTGATTCCTGGGGAGGCTTGTCAAAAATCGCTGACTACGAACAGTTGAAACATTCTCCAAGTTCCAGCGACTTATCAGTGGATTCTACAATGCTGAAAAACGTCCAAGGTAAGATGAATCGTGTGCAAAACAACATATACTGCATGTACTGCATGCATCAGATTCTTGTACGCAACGTTATCAATGGATACCACGCAGAGAGCTGGTGGCCGCATGTCAAAATAACACCACAAACATTAACTGTGTACCAAATATTCGGTAACGCATGCATCATGACAATAAGACCGGCCAAAATCCAAGGACTTTTCAGACACACCAGCATGCGATTCCTCCCACATCAACAAATACGCGAAGCTAATGAAACATCAGCGAGGCGCGAGGTCGTGATGGCACGACATCTGTGCGGCAACTGCGAGCCGGCCGCGGCGCGTCCCACGCACGTCGTAGTTGCTGTTGTGCCGGCGAGACTTGAGGTGGGACGAGGCACAGCGCAGGTCACCCACGAACATGTTGCACACCTTGCAGTACCAGCAGTCAACGCGGATGAACATGTCCAGCCCTGCGACAGACGGCGGACGGCGGTCAGCGCGCTCGAGAGACGCGGCCGACATCGACAGGCGCACGGCCTGGACCGGAGTCGCACCATACCGCAAAGACACTCACCCCCGACGCCAGCGTCCGACACGAGGCCTACCACGGGCCCCGAGCACAGCTGACACTCTGGGCTGACCTCAACACCTGGCGGCGTCGCCTGAACACTGCACGCGACCCGCCCGCACCGTCTCGTCGTCCGCCTGCTCGTCGGAGCAGCACTACTGACCTTTGATGGGCTTCGACTCGGCGTCTCTGGCCTTCTTCTCCACCGGAGGAATGGCCTTACGCCACGGTGCTGCCGCCCCGCCGTCCTGTGATTTCTGTCGGTCGACGACGGCACGGGTTGGCAACAGACAGGCGACACACAATAACCCACTGGCAGCATTCTTCACGTCAGGAAAGGCAAGGCTCCAGGACGTGCACTCTCTGGGCAAATAGAACATCCTCTACTAGGACCACTGTCCATATCAAAGAAAAGCCCATACCAAAAATCTTAGACCATCACGGCATGGCCTGGACAGGTAGGACAAATACCATGTATGAAAAAAACAGACTGAGAAAAAACATCGTGCGAGCGTGCCCGCAAGAGCGGTCACCCAACTCAATAAACCTAAATCGCGGTGCGCTGAGTACACAGTGTTCCAGGACAGAGATATCTCGCTTCTGCCCGGCAACCACAGCCGTCACACGGCGCCCGCTGAAGGCACTCGGCTGTCAGACGGCCGCGGCGGGCTGGGCCCGCGCGCCGGCGCCGACAAGCCGGCCCATCACAAATCCGATACTTGCCGCGTATTTTTTTAGGTGCTCGGCCGACTGGAGGTGCTGCAGGTAAGATTTGGCGTTGAGAAAGATCTGCTGACAGTGCAGGCAGATGTGGTCGGCAGGGTCCCGGAAGAAGACGGCCGGGTCCTCGGCGTCCGGGTTCTGCAGCCCAGCGCAAACACACGGCCGGGGTTACAACAGCGCGCGTCTGGACGCCACGCCACCATCCCAGCACTCAGGTACGTGCGAAGAAGCACGGCAAACTGCGGTCACGGCGAGGGTTGGCGGGTCATGCCGTAACCGGCCGCTGCACGGGGCAGACGCGCCAGCCCACATCCCAGCTGAAGGCGACACGTGCCCACCAGCGCATTCCTGGGTGGGCTGTCACCGGGCAGCAGCTCACGACACGGCAGCGGCGATCACGCAGAGCCCGCCGCAGCGCAGACACTCAGACTACCACACCATCGTGCTGGAGATCGGCACCACTGCTCGTGCCTCCAGACCCAGGTGCTGCTGCTGCTGCTGCTGCCGCCCGGGCAGCTGGTCACGCAGCTGCCGGTGCGGGGCGCTCAACACCCGACAATGCTGCTTGGGCAGCTGATCGCCGATACCCCGGCCCGGCTCACTCACCAGCTGCTGCTGCTGCTTGAGCAGCTGATCGACGCTGCGCTCGCTGCGCAGCCGGTCGAGCAGCCCGGCCACGGCGCCCAGCTCGGCGGCCTCGTCGCCGGCCAGCCGGCCGCGCAGGCCGTCCAGCAGCGTCTGCACCGAGTCCGCCGCCTCCTCCATCGACTGCAGCTGGCGCGCCGGCTCCGCGGCCGTCGACTCCAGACCGGTCGCCGACTGCGCGCGCACACGCACACCGTCACCGACTGGTCGCTCGCACTGTCTGACGCCCGCAGATGTGCGCACACCACCAGCGGTGATCGCGCACAGTCCAGCCTACACCAATGGTCGACTTAACTGCAGTGTCTACCAGTTACAATCTGTACTTACCAGGCACAACTAGAACAGACATGAAGTGCCTTTACTAGTTCTCTTTGGCGCCGCAATGCCTTATTCTACCACCAAAGCGTAAGCCACCTGCCTGAGTCGAAATCACAAAATCCGTCAATGCCTCCCTCAGAAGACATGACCAAGCCCGGATATCGCGCGTCGGCGGCCGCCTGTGCCCCGTCCGGCCCCAGTCCCGCCCCAGCCGCGTACTCACCGGCTGCTGCTGACAGCGGTGAATAGTCTGCAGCAGCGTGCGGTACAGGTCGAGCGTGAGTCCGGCCCCAGTCCCGCCCCAGCCGCGTACTCACCGGCTGCTGCTGACAGCGGTGGATAGTCTGCAGCAGCGTGCGGTACAGGTCGAGCGTGAGTCCGGCCCCAGTCCCGCCCCAGCCGTGTACTCACCGGCTGCTGCTGACAGCGGTGGATAGTCTACAGCAGCGTGCGGTACGGGTCGAGCGTGAGTCCGGACCACAGCCCCGCCCCAGCCGTGTACTCACCGGCTGCTGCTGACAGCGGTGGATAGTCTGCAGCAGCGTGCGGTACAGGTCGAGCGTGAGTCCGGCCACAGCCCCGCCCCAGCCGTGTACTCACCGGCTGCTGCTGACAGCGGTGGATAGTCTGCAGCAGCGTGCGGCTACAGGTCGAGCGTGAGTCCGACCACAGCCCGCCCCACCCGCGTACTCACCGGCTGCTGCTGACAGCGGTGAATAGTCTGCAGCAGCGTGCGGTACAGGTCGAGCGTGAGTCCAGCCACAGCCCCGCCCCAGCCGTGTACTCACCGGCTGCTGCTGACAGCGGTGGATAGTCTGCAGCAGCGTGCGGTACAGGTCGAGCGTGAGTCCAGCCACAGCCCCGCCCCACCCGCGTACTTCACCGGCTGCTGCTGACAGCGGTGGACAGTCTGCAGCAGCGCGCGGTACAGGTCGAGCGTGAGTCCGGCCACAGCCCCGCCCCAGCCGTGTACTCACCGGCTGCTGCTGACAGCGGTGGATAGTCTGCAGCAGCGTGCGGTACAGGTCGAGCGTGAGTCCGACCACAGCCCCGCCCCACCCGCGTACTCACCGGCTGCTGCTGACAGCGGTGGATAGTCTGCAGCAGCGTGCGGTACAGGTCGAGCGTGAGTCCGCCCTCCGTCTGCTGGCCGAAGCCGTCCTGCGGGCCGGCCTTGACCGGCGTGTAGGTGACATGCGGCGCGTGGGCCCGGCCGACTCCACCTGCTGCTGCAGCGCGCGGTTGAACAGCGCCGCCCGCTCGCCGGCGCCCCCTCAGCGCCGGCACCCCGACGACGACGGCGCGTGTCAGACCGTCGGCGCGCAGGTCCCGCAGCAGCGGCAGCAGCGGCGCGGCCGCCGCCCGCCGCCGACCACGGCTCGTCGTCCAGACAGCGCGGCGCTCACCAGCAGCACCAGCGTCTCGGCGGCCGACTGGCGCACGGTGGAGCGCACCCACAGCCGGAACTCCACGTCGGAGAGGGCGGCGCCGGCGCGCGACGACAGACGGATCTGGCCGGCCGGCAGCGTGGTGCCGAACGCGGCGCGCGTCTCCTGCTCGCGCACGTACACCTGCACGGCGGCCAGGGTCTCGTCGCCCAGCAGCAGGAAGCGCACCTGCGGAGGCGCCCAGCTCGGTCGGTCGGCGGGCTGGGGGACTGACGGCACGGTGCGGCACCCGCCGCGATGTCTGGGTGTCGGGCGGCTCGGTGGCGGGGCTGTCACGTCCATGTGCAAACAGCAGCGCGCAATCGGAGGTCCGGGCATCACTTTCGCTTATTCAGGGTTGCGAGCCGAGGTCGCCACCTGTTCACAGGGATCGGGTAGAGATAACACGACTGCCACGCTTCGAGCCACCTCACCAGCAGAGGGCACGTCACCACACCTCAGGGTGACGAGCGGCATGCCGGGCCGGGACCGGCGGCGGTGCCGACGCTGACCATCGGCCGTCCTGCTCCCTGAACACTACCTACCGGCGGCGGCGCCGACGCTGACCATCGGCCGTCCTGCCCCCTGAACACTACCTACCGGCGGCGGCGCCGACGCTGACCATCGGCCGTCCTGCCCCTTGGACACTACCTACCGGCGGCGGCGCCGACGCTGGCCATCGGCCGTCCTGCCCCCTGAACACTACCTACCGGCGGCGGCGCCGACGCTGACCATCGGCCGTCCTGCCCCCTGAACACTACCTACCGGCGGCGGCGCCGACGCTGACCATCGGCCGTCCTGCCCCCCTGAACACTACCTACCGGCGGCGGCGCCGACGCTGACCATCGGCCGTCCTGCTCCCTGGACACTACCTACCGGCGGCGGTTGCCGACGCTGACCATCGGCCGTCCTGCCCCTTGGACACTACCTACCGGCGGCGGTGCCGACGCTGGCCATCGGCCGTCCTGCTCCCTGGGACACTACCCTACGGCGGCGGCGCCAACGCTGACCATCGGCCGTCCTGCTCCCTGGACACTACCTGAGGTTTGGCGTCGGCATCGTCTGCCGTCTCAGCTCCACCAGCGGCCCGCACAAGAGCGCTGCCGACGCCGTTGAGGGCAGCCGCCGAGCCGCCCGCCTCGGCCGGCTCTAGCAGCTGGTTCAGCTGCCCCACTACGGCCGTCACCGACTCCAGCTCCTTCAGCAGCTCACCCTGCGCCGGAGCACGCCGGCGGCGTCGTCAGCAGGCAACTCTCACAGCTCAGCAACAACATCGGGACACACGCTCAGCAGAAGTGCGCAGGTTTGGTTACATTCTAGGCTGACGCGTTTGACGGTATTACTTGACTTCTTCAAACTATATCTTCTTCTTACGTCAAAAAAGCATCAGCTTCAAAGTCAAGTTTTAATAAAGTCGTTGACCGAGGACGTCTCAAATCTTAACTGGTTGTTAACATGCAACTTTAGGCTTGTTCGACCACGGCATAAGCAGGCCCCGCGACAGAAACTGTCGGGTTTCGGCGCACCTGTCTCTTCAGATTGTCGTGCAGCTTTTTGTTGGTGACCGGCTGGCCCTTCTTCCAGATGACGTCAGCCTTGTCGAGCAGCTTCTGCTCCAGCTTCAGCTGATGCAGCTCGCCAGCCAGGCTGTCCCGCTTGGCCACGTACTCCTGACGCTGGGACGCCAGCCGCGCTATCGTCGTGCCCGACAGCGGCACTGGTCCGTCTGGAACGGGCTCCGGTCAGGCCGCTGTTCCGCGCAGCCGGACTGCGGCGGTGACGCACGACCGCAGCACCGAACCGAGCCCACACCGGCCGCGGCCAGCCCCAGGACAACACTCCGGTCAGGCCGCTGCTCCGCGCCGCCGGACTGCGGCGGTGACTCACGACCGCAGCACCGAACCGAGCCCACACCGGCCGCGGCCAGCCCCAGGACAACACTCCGGTCAGGCCGCTGCAGCCGGACTGCGGCGGTGACGCACGACCGCAGCACCGAACCGAGCTCACACCGGCCGCGGCCAGCCCCAGGACAACACGGCCCATCCATGCTGCTCCTTGCACAACGGTTCTTGAAGTTTGATATTCGACAGCAACGCATCAACTGAGAGCGTCATGTGACCTCATATACATAGTCTGGGCCCAATCTAAGAGAAGGCATTACTTTCTCATGTCAGTGGTCACTTTGCAGTGGAGCCTTGCGAGCACCACATTCGTCACAGCCTAGCAGACGACGTAAAGCATGTCAAGTACTTGAGTTAATGCAGGTCATGCAAGCAAACAACAGCGCGGTGTGGCTCGCCCCAACTTTACGTCAGAAGACAGGCGGACTCTCCCAGTCGCTGCGAGTTAGCTGGAATGTCAAATGAACATCTAATCAGGGCGGTCCTATATAGCCGTCTGCACGACGAGACGGAGCGGTGCCCCCGGGGATCGGGCCGCATGCACGGCGAGACGGAGCGGTGCCCCCGGGGATCGGTGACGGCGTGCCATGACTAGCTGATGACCAGCACGTGACGAACGGCTGGCGCCATCCGAGAGACCGCTGCTTCGCACGATGTCCAACATCGCTGCCTCACTCTGGCGCGCCTCCCATTGGGGCGGCCAGACGCTCACCGTTGCTGCCCAGCGCTGCTTTCGCTGCCAGGTCCAGTTTTTTCTTCGACTCGACCACTAGGCTGTTCCACTTCCGAGCCATCGTCTGAGGGAAGAGGCAGATGACAAAAGCCGCCTGCCATTGCACAAATAAATGTGGCCGTTAATACCAGTGCATTGCCAAATCAAATCACCGACGCTAGATTATGTATGTTATTGGTTTGTTCGTAGTTTGCATTTTTCATGGACCTACACAACGCAAGCAGAGGCACATTCAGGGAAGCAATAAAACTGACATATCTGGGCTAGCACATCTCAACTGGCGGCGAGTGCTGCACCCCGTGCAGAGGCGTGCTGCACTCTGTGCAGAGGCGTCACCATTTTATGTCCGGGCTCGATTATTTGGGTTGAGAAAAAACGATACTCATTGGTGCTACGCTGCGGATACCCCGGGGACTGAGCCGTCGATATTATCATCGGCCGTGCGCACAGCACTCACGCAATGCCCTGGCTATCAGTCACGCTTTTCGTGCTGCCTCGCCAACATTTAAGTTACCGATTCCGTCCGTAACAAAAAATAAACAATGGCGGTAGATCAAGCCGATCCCTGCAGTACCAGGCCAATCATGTCCAACATGCAAAGGAAATAATGTACGCATGCAAGGGTGCCTGCATAATGTCTATGATTCGAGGTCAACTGTATAAACACTATCATCGCAACTGGCTAACAATGCACAGAAGATCACACCGGCTCGGGTAGCCATCTGTCCTCGATCTCGTATTACGGGAAGCGCTTGCTCGTGGCAGTCTGGGTTCGCAGCACCCCGCGTAGCTTCTAGTCACGCAAGCCCACGGCAACGCAGATGTACTGAAGCTGCTACCCGAAACCAACGGCGAACAGTCCGCTCCTGGCGTACCTTGAAATATTGGTTGTTGGTCCCAACCTTGCTCTTGTGTTCATCCATTTCTATACGAAGCGCCAGCAGTTCTTCTGTCATCCAGGGTTTTACTTTTTTAATTTCTTCCAGCTGTTTCAAGTTCTTTCTGTTGAGTTCTGAAAGGGCACACGTCACTGCGATTGCCAACTAGACTACCAAAGAAACCACAGGGCGAAAACCGTTTTTCACCTACAACCAAGGATATCTAAGATAAGGATATATATACATATATATACACACACATATATATATATATATATATATATATATATATATATATAAACAAGGATATCTATAACCTATAACCACGTACGCGATAGCATCGGCCCACCGTGCAGGGAGCCGAGCGCAGTCGTCACCATTGCCGACCCCGCGTAAAGACACGCCCGAGCCTGTCTCTGACCCTTGGTGGTGGTCTCGAAGTCGCGCAGGTCCGGAGAGACGGTGGTGTTGGTGGCGCTCGTGTCGACCGTCCTCAGCTCGCGCTCGGGCTTCTTCACGTGTCCGCGCCGCTCTCGCCGCTTCTCCACCTCGCGCAGGAACGTGTCCGAATCTATCCGCTCCACCACGCCCGAGGACGCCGGCGGTACACTGCGGCGCACGGCGGCAGCGCGCGGCCCGTCACACGCCGACACCGGCACGCTGGACGGTACACGGCCGAGCAGGTCGTCACTCAGAGCTCAAACAACGCTTACCAATGGAGGCCAGTCCCAAGAGCATCAACGGAACTACGAGTTCTTAGCGAGTCTCTCGGCTGGAACAACAGCAAAGCAAAGCAGCACGAACCACAGGCTGTGCAGTTGCCAGAGAACTCTCCTGGCGCGCTCCATCGTCGCAGCCCGAAGGCCCCACCTGGCCGCGGAGGACTGGAACACCCACCTGAGACTGGGCGCCGGCGGCGGCTGCGGTTGCGGAGCCGGCGGCAGGTACGCGGGCGCGGCAGGCGGCGCGTACATGGGCTGCGCGTACGCCGGGTTCATGCCCTGCGAGCACCGTCCAGCAGGATCAGTACGGACACGCCAGACCAGTCTCGAGTGACGGCCAGCCGCCGTCCGCCGGCAGCGTGACGCGCGCGAGACGGGGCGCTGCTATCCTGACACGCTCTAAAAGATGCGCCACGAGTCAGGCACAAGTCTCCGAATACGGCATATCGCAGTTAGCGAGCAACGGGACACCGAAGACATCATAAGACGCCGACTCAGGCTCCTGAGCCACACCTTCCCACACCGAATACCGCCTTCCCCGATACAGCGACACGGACTGAGCGCGGGCACCGCGGCTGCTCCCGCTGGCCGCTGACCGCCGCCCCACGGCGGCGGGCAGCCAACGAACGACGTACCGGCGCCATCTGCGTGTGCAGCGGCGGCCCGGGGCAGGGCGGGTTGGCGTACGGCATGGCCGGCAGGTAGCCGGCGGCCGGCGGCGGCGGCGGCGGCGCCCCGTACGGCGGCGGCGCGTAGCCGGCCGCCACGCCGCCCGGGTACCCGACCGGCGGCAGCTGGCGGGACATCAGCAGACTTCGCTCCAGGCTGCGGCCCAGCAGCGTCAGCGTCACCGGCAGGACGGGGCGCATCAGCGGGTCAGGCCCATCAGATACAACACACTGACGTATGGGCCGGAGGTGCAGGCTGGGAGCAGACGGCGCGACGACGAAGCAAACGCCGCGGTTATGACCTCATTGAGTTGGTTTTGATTACAAGGTACCAACAAGACATCCAGGTCTTCATATCGCATTGAAGGGGTGCTGCCTCGGACACAACACACAGTGGATAAAAGGCCCGGGTCTCATCCCGATGGTGCTTACTGCAAGCAACCAGCACATCATATGCATAGCAAAACGGGGCAGTGATATGGAAACTACTGCCATTTCGCACGACATAAGAGAAAAAGCAAAGTTCATCTCAATTCATCCTCGGCCAATGGGTGTACAACGCCGGGCCCCAACTGAGTAGCAGATGGGACCGACGGAGCGCGCCTCTCAGCTGGCGTCAGCCGACCCACCTCCTGCCCCAGGGCGGCGAGCGGCTGCGACTGCGGAGTCGCCTCGGCGACGGACTGCGGCTCCAGTGGCGGCGGCTGCCCGGGCTGGGTCGCCGGTAGCGCGGACTGAGGCCGCGGAACGCGCCCGGACTGAGCCGCAGCGGACTGCGACTGCGCCGCGGCGGACTGCGGCTCCGGCGGGCTGGACTGCGGCGCGCCGGACTGCGACTGCGACTGCGGTGGCTGCGATTGCGGCGCGCCGGGCTGCGGCTGCGGTGGCTGCGAATGCGGCGCGCAGGGCTGCGGCTCCGGCGCGGCGGACTCGGGCTGTACCGAACGCGGCGTGGCGGACTCTCGCTGGGAGGGCGCCACTCGGCCGGCGCCGGCCGCGCCGCCGGCAGCGCGCCCAGCGAGGCGAGCAGCGCCGACAGCGGCGGCGAGCCGGACGGCCGGCGCTGGCGGCCCTTCATGCGGACCTCCGCGCT
Organism: Pollicipes pollicipes; assembly: GCF_011947565.3. Classification (NCBI taxonomy): domain Eukaryota; kingdom Metazoa; phylum Arthropoda; class Thecostraca; order Pollicipedomorpha; family Pollicipedidae; genus Pollicipes; species Pollicipes pollicipes. Next base: position 9,889,168 of record NW_023596136.1, on the reverse strand, counting down.
TCCTGCGCCGGAGCGGCCCCCTGAGCAGGGCGTCCTCCTCGAACGGCGGCGGGCTGTCGGAGCGGCGCGGCGGCGGCTCACCGCCCAGCTGGTCGTCAGAACTGAGTGGGCTGAGGCTGGCCGCGCTGCTGACACTCTGCAGGTCGTAGCCAGCGGCGGCGACGGCGGCGCTGCCCAGACGGTCGTCCTCCTCCTCCAGCCGCGACAGCTCAGGCAGGATGTGGCTGAAGGGCACGTGGCGCCGGCCACCGCCGCCTGCTCCGCCGCCACCGTCGCCCGACTCGATGGCGTCCGGCTCGCTCCGCTTCAGGATGCTCTTCTTGGGCTTGGCATCCAGGTTGATGCTTCCCAGGGAGGAGACAGACTCCTCCCGATCCATGGAGAGCCGCTGGCTAGCAGCTGGGTGTAAATGCAATGCACTGTGGAAGTCCACAGATAAATGATTGACACTACTTGAGGTGAGAATATGTGTAAACCGTTTGAAAAACTAGCATCATCTGTAATCCACAGAAGATGTTGAAGCACCATTAGGTAAAATGGCACTTATAACTTTGCACAATTGGCAATTATGTCAAAATCTCTTTCTTTAGCTTTGTTCCATTTGTGACTTCTACAATTATAATTTGTGAATAAAAGTTCTGTGTTACCAAGATTTGTGCACTAAGTCTTTCAGTTACAAAAATCTGCATATACAAAGATTTGCATGGGAAGACATACAATATAAAGCAAGGCGATAGCAAATTCCACATACAAAGATGTGTACACCAAGGAACACAGTACAAAAATGTGCACTGGCACAGTTTAAATGACAAAACAAGTGAGAAGACACCCAATGTGCCAAAAATTCAAACCAAGAACAGCATTGGTGAGTTGCTGGTAAAATTTTCAAATAAATACCAGTGCCAACTTAAGCTGGTGGTACCCACTTGAGCTAAGTAAACCATTTTACAGGATCAAAATTATATAGATTTGGGGTGCATAGGACTATAGGAATATGCTGTGCAGCAAGGAGTTTTCTTTGATTGGTTAACAAGTTTTGAGCATAGGATAACTAGTTGTAATTATATTGATTGTCCACTCAAAAGACAACAAGAGTGTTTGTTCTTCACAAATAACTTTTCATGGTGGCTGAATGAATTTCAGGGCATGTTTTGGCATCATGTCTAATCATATGTTTTATGCAGAATCAATGCCAGGATCATATTAGTTGTCATTGTCTATGCAACATGTATTGACAATCATGAAATTTTTATGTTACCTATATATTCTTAACATCTGGGTTGACAACTGGCTTCCAAATAAACACATCTGATCCTGCTCCTCATGCATCATCCCGTAAGTGTTGGTGCAGTAAGTCATCATGGTAGCAAGTAGCATATCTTTAGAACTGTAACAAATAAATGATGTTGCTGTAGTTAACCAGCTAAAAGCCTTCCATGCTGGCAGCATAGCATGTATGAAAGAAAGGCTTTGGTATAATAAGGCACATGAATGAGGTCCAATATGCTATTTATCATTACCAAATGGACACAACGCAAGAAGACTGCGCTGATGTCATTAAAATGGTCTACGTCATGAAAAACTAATCACACGCACTGCTACAGTCCTGTAAAGACCGCGGTAAACACCTCCGGATATCGTGGGTACCAATGCAACACGTACCATACCAACCACGGATGGATACAAAGTGCTCTACTGCCCTGGATACCAACGGTTCATCGCAAGTGAACACTCAACGATGAATGCTGGCTCAGTCCTGTTGCATATGAGACAAATGCGGCTCTCATAGGACATATATAGGATACCATGCCCATTATTTACTTAATACTTAATCATCCGAACTGCCACTATTTCGACATGCTTCGCGATGGCGACCGCCAGGGCCCAGCCGTCAGTTGCCGGTTCGGATCGAGGCGGGTTCCGCTCCGTCCCACTCTCCGGACAGGCTCCGCCAGTCTCCAGTCGACATTACGTCCCGAACAGGTTTAAAGTTGTGAGGGGTCATTCACAACATGCGATAACGTTGACGGAACCCTGAGGACTGGGAGGGATTTGTAATATCCTCCAGGGCTAAGCCACGGCTCTTCTAGATGGCGACCAAGGGTCAAGTGACCAGCTTGTCTCAACGCTATGCCACTCAAGCAGCCACGAGGCAGGTTGGGGCCGCAAGTCCGCTGGCAGTAAAGGCACATTAGGTCACACGATGTTGTTCACGGTTGATACGCTGCCCGTAATGTTGGCCTACGGCGGCCAACGCGGCCTAACACGTGCAGCCCTCACTCAGCTAACACCGTACTAGTTCGACATTGACCGAACGAGGGTCGCCCATAGTGGACGAACTTCACGCGGCCGGTACAGTCTTATATCGTCCCTGGTAAAAATATGGCGACTCGAGCTCAGGCAGTCATCGCCGCTCGTGTTCTGCTTTGGTAGGGTGTGAAATCGCTGAGCAAGCCCCTATTAGTGGCCCGATAAGCGCATGCTGCGAGGGGCCGGCGGGGACTCTACCCTGCACCTGCGCCAGACAAATGCATGGTCGTTTTTCGGATTCGCGTTGCCGCCATCTCGATCATTGACATCAAAGCACCTGTCTACTCATCAGGTTCATCAGGTACGAATACATCGCAGACAGACGTGTACAATACATGTATTGACTAGCAGTGACTAGAGCAGGTACAGTTAAGTCATCAGTCCCGGACCGGGGCAAGCACTAGGCTACACATACACAGACTGCACAGCAAATGCTGCCAATCACTGGTAATGAATGGCACAGAGTCCCGCCCGCAGACGAGGCGCCACCAACAGGGAGACGGAGCCGCTTAACGGAGGCGTCGTAGACCAACACCACGCGAAAATGTGGAGACTAGGCATACCACGTAATACAGGGGTAAACACATATAACAGTCTAGGGGAAGTACGGAAACGACGCAAAATAGTACTGGTGTTTTCTGTGCATTCATAGAGCCGTCTAGATGCGCGCAACGATAGCAATAGCAGCTCACTTACAACAACCACAGTACGCGGCAGAATGTGTAACATACCTAACACGTAACATGTACAGATTGTTTGGCGGTACGGGCGGCGTTGTTAATCGGCTGCGCGCTCCGTAAGACAATTTGGGCACTATCCTCTGGCAGTCATGTCGCAAATATGCTTTGACGCATGTGGCGAGGCACACGTGTCCCGTGCGATGTCAATGACAAGTGCGCGCCGTTAGTTTCTGGCAAGCTCCTACGGGCTCGTATAAACCACAGAAGTACGTACGTGACGCGTCGGGAGAGCCACTGCTATACTCTGCCTGGGACTATCGCTATCTTTACAGTCACTTTCGTAGCGACAACAAACGCGAAGCTCCGAAGATTGTTGCGGTTCGCTCAGTCCCGCTGAAGCCGCGAGCGTCGCCACACAACCGAGTCACGCTCACCGCCGCGCGACCGTTACAGACCTTGAGACGGCCCTGACTCGTCGGCAGGTGCACACTCGACTGGTGGCGTGACGGGGGGGGGGGGGGGGGGGGGGGCTGGCGGGGACATCATATCGAGGGGTAGCGCTCGCCGCTCACACGGGGGATGCTGGTGGGGACATCACATCGACGGGAGGTGCTCGCCGCTCACACGGAGGTGCCACAGGCGGGGACATCACATCGACGTTTGCGCCCGCCGCTTACACGGGAGATGCTGGAGGGGACATCGCATCAACGGAAGGTGCTCGCCGCCCACACGGGGGATGTTGGCAGGGACATCACATCGACGGGTGGTGCTCGCCACTCACACGGGGGATGTTGGCGGGGACATCACATCGACGGGTGGTGCTCGCCGCTCACACGGGGGATGTTGGCGGGGACATCACATCAACGGAAGGTGCTCGCCGCTCACACGGGGGATGTTGGCAGGGACATCACATCGACGGGTGGTACTCGCCACTCACACGGGGGATGTTGGCGGGGACATCACATCGACGGGTGGTGCTCGCCGCTCACACGGGGGATGTTGGCGGGGACATCACATCGACGGGTGGTGCTCGCCGCTCACACGGGGGTGCCACAGGCAGGGACATCACATCGACGGATGACGCTCGACGCCACCATCCCGTGCGTCTGGTGCGGCGGACTCTGCGACCCCCCAACCGGCTGAGACCGCCTGAGACCTGACCTTCAGACCAAGTACAACTGCACGATCTCAATACGGAGTACCGGGCGTAGTCAAACCGAGTAGATCTGCGGCGAACCGCACACAGTGCCAATCCGTGTGGCCTCACACCGTGTTGGAACCGAGCTGCCTCAGACAGTGTAGAACTGCGCGGCCGCCGAGCTCTGCAACTCGATCTGCCCCATCTTGAACTGCAGCCGCTGGATCCAGCTGAGCAGCAGCTGTTGGCAGCTGTGTCCGGCCGGCTGGGCGGCGCCGCCGGGCCGCTGGGCGGCGGCACCGGCGCCGGCACCGCCTGGCTGTGCCGCACACCCGCCGGCGCCGGTCGGGTGCGACTGGCAGCCCTGCGGGTGACAGCCCTGACCGGCCGGCTGCGACTGGCAGTTCTGGAGCCGCACGCTCAGGTGGCCCGGCAGCTGTGAACAGAAGACACGCCGACGCGCTCCCGTCAGCCGAGCGCTCAGGCCGGGGCCGGCCCGCACGACGGTCAGCGGGCGGGCAGCCACGCCGTGGGGGCGCTACATACCGCCGGGGTGGTCACGAGCCTGCAGTGGAGGAGAACACGACACGGTGGATCTCCGGCTCGGCCGGCTAGCTCCCCTTTTGGAGGAGCAGGCCGGCAGTGGTGGACGGGGCCCACGTAAGTACAGATATACTGTCGTGACTCGACGCACCTGTCACAGCGATAACGCTCGCCACCACGTATACGCAAACAAAGAACACATTGACCGGCGGAACTGCGCGTATATTTGCCGAGTAAATACAGAGGAATTATCTCAGTTACATCTCCGTTGACAATCCTTGCCACCCAAGACTAATGTCACAAGGTAAAATTACCAAATAGGATATGTTTGTAGCTTGCTCAACACTTGCTAAAAATTACATCCTGATTTATAATCAATTGAATGACCGTGCTGCAATATGTCTCAACCAGTACACCGCGCCATTATCTAAAGCACATCATAGCCCCAAGTTTACTCGACAAAAATGTACCACCCAAATATTACACTGGGAGCAGGATCAAACTGGTCGCTGTTCCTTGTTGGCGGTTAAAGTTTTGGCTCAGTGTACTCACCTACGGCTCACCAGTGTGTGCAGGTTTGAGTGGCGGTACTGAGTGCTGCCTCTCACTCACCTGTTGGTTGTACGCGTAGAACACCTGCGTCCAGACCGGCAGCAGGCGGGCCAGCGTGGAGGCGTTACACTCGGCCAGCGCCTCCATCAAGCTCAGAAAGTGCAGGTTCACCATCTCGCCCAGCTGAACAGTGAGGAGGAGCCAGGGATCAGAGGAGAGCCGGGCAGCGACAGAGCGAGGCGGGCGGGACGGGACCGGCCCGACCGGCACGAGCGCCTGTCCGAGGCGTCAGAGGACAGCACAGATCGGCGGCTTATAACGGCCACATAGAGAAGCAATGACGCTGCGGAACTCCAGCTTCATAATAAGACAACTGAGGACAGTGGTCAAACCACAGCCCCTCCCCGACACATCTGAATAGGAGCTGGTCATTTGTCAGCAATGCAGCATGTGACACATGATGTCGTGTCATGTCATGAAGCATGACAGTCATGCTTCGAAATAATTATAATTTGGGACATCGAAATTGTGCGCCGGTTTTGCCAGCAGACACGCGACGCCTATCAAGAGCCTCCCACTGAAGCCCTGACTTCTCCAGGTATATCCCGCCCTGCTGAGCGCCATCGGCTTTTGAACATCCGCGAATGAAAGCAGTGGTCGATAGGCCCGCCGGGACCGGTCGGCGCCGCCAGCACGTACCACGCGTGAGTGCGAGACCAGCTGGAGGATGCCGGGCGTGACCTTGGCCCAGAAGTCGGCCAGGATGGCGAGCGCCGCTTGGTGCTGCTCGTGCCCGGGCGGCGCCTGGCCAGCCGACACCACCTCCAGGTACATGGTCCACAGCTGACACAGGATGAACGCGTGGAACAGCGAGCTCATGTGCAGCACAGACGCCTTGCTCTGCTCGGCGAAGCCCGCCAGGATCACCTGGATGTGGTCGGCGATGTGGCAGCTGGCCTCCAGTGGCACCGGCTGGCACGTCTGTCCGCAGACCGGTCACGCGGCTGGGGTCAGCACGGCCGCGCCCGTGACCGGCGCCATCACAGCCCCCGCCGCCAGACCGGCCGGCGCAGGCGGCGAGCCGAACACCGACTAAAGGCACCGGAATGTCAGAGCAATCCTTCTGGCGGACAATCAGAAGCGGCCAAACGGATACAAATCAGCTATGTTGAGTGGTAATATACGGCAAATATCTCGATGAATTCACTGCGACAAACCATCAGTAGAGCCGATACGGGAGCAGCCGGCCGCTGGCTTATCCAGCAGGGTGAGAGCAGGCTGCACCGACTCACCACGGTGGCGTGCGGGCCCATGACGGCGGCGTGTGTCATGGCGCCCAGCAGCAGCCACGAGAGCAGCCGGATGTGAGACACGCAGTCGATAAACTCCTTCGGTCTGGCAGAGGCACGCACCACACAAAATGTCAGGCAGTTGACAGTTCAGGGACAGCTTTGATGCAGTAGTATTGCGTCTATTGGACGCACATCGCCTGTATGCCTTAGCTTAAGACGGGCGGAGCATCGATAAGCTACACAAGTGGCGATATTTTCATAAAGCTGTTGTCCACCCAGCCGCCGGTTCATGAGCGCCGTGCCAGCAACTTACCTCTGCTGGACGGGAGAGGGCGGGATGTACAGCTCACCCCTGCTGGACGGGAGAGGGCGGGTTGTACAGCCAGGGCAGGTAGCGGCCTATGGCGCGGCTCTCCCTGCTGTTGCCGCGGCTGATCTCCAGCGCCACAAACTGCGCGATGCCGGCCTTTAGCACGCCGCCCATCGTGTCCTCGTTGAGGCCGCGCAGTGGACCACCGCAATTACTCTGCAGGCGGGACGACACCAGGCATGGACAGGTCACGTCAGGTCAAGCGGTCAGGTCTGCTGCAGGTAGCACACACGCGCAACACCGTCTACAACACAGCGGAGGTCACCACCTTGTAAAAGTAACGCGGTAACTAAGCCACGATGCCACCGGCATCATCCGATCACGCAAGATCGTACGTTGGACGCACTTTGGCAGCTGTTGGGTCGCGGGTCGTCAAAGTGCTCCCCCGTTCGCCAGAGGAAGCGCACCATATTCGGTCCAAATCCAATACTGTTTACCAACCGTTGCCTCCAATCTGGCCCATGTGGCGGGATGTTTGATTATGATCTACATTTCCACCAAACCAATGTTCACCAGCGCCTGCCTGCGCCTGACCGAGCGCTCCCACCATGCTGCCCTGTGCAGTTGAACCGTCGCGGCTACCTTGATCTTGGTGAGCGTGTGCACGTCAGCCAGGAAGTCGAGCGTGTCGTTGAGGTGCTGCCGCATGCACTCGGAGGCGGGCCGTGCTGCCGGCCGTGTCCGTCCCGAGGTCCGGCACCTGGTCCAGCACCGTGCTGGGCGCCATCGCGCCGGCCGGCGTCCTGCCGACGTAGGGGACACGTACTGCGACCGCGGTGCCGTCGCACTGGGCGCTGGGGTGCACCTCGCATGGGCACGATACATACAGCTCCGAGCCCCGTCCGGGCAGACTGCGCTACCAAAAACACAGATTTGTGGAATAAAAATGAAAAGGTTTTGCACTTCAGTCAGCGTTGTGGGATACCGCGGTATGTGAACAACTTCCTTGCAAGAAGGAAAATACACATCGACTTTCTGCTTTATCCGCCCTTCTTGCCTCATTCCCGCTTTGTCTTGCATCGTCACGACGCCCCGTTTGTCCGAGGGCGATCTTCACGGACCAGCCACGAGGGGGCCTAAGTGTTGCCTGGTGATGGCCCTGTCACAGCGCCCAGCACATACGCCGTGCAGGGATCCTCATGCGAAGTAAGTCTCGGCGGGTGGGCCCCCGGCGCACGCAGTTTTGCTTCACCGTCATCCACTACCCTTCATCCCACAGGTCGAAAATGGTCATTACTGGCCGACAGGAAAATAATCCATACCAAACCATGCTTCCTTCTTTGGCCATTGACCCGAAATAGCTTAGTTCTAGCAGATTACAAAATATTTCATTACATAAATGCAACAATACAACAAATTATAATGCCTCTGTAGCATGCTTAACCAGTCCATGTTTGAGTAGGCCCAGCCAGTGAGGTCCGACGGCGCCGAGGGCCGACGGGACGAATGAAACTGAATAACAGCTGACCTGCACGACAAAGTGGACCAGCAGCAGCAGGTTGGTATCGGGCGGGTTTGACTTGAACTTGAGCGCCTGCACCAGCTCAAACACTACCACACGCGACAGCTGCTGCTTCTCACGCTCCTGGGGGTCACACGCGTCAAATGAAGCACACGCCAGTGGCGTAACGACCGATGTTTCAGTCCCGTTGTCAAAAAGCTCACCGATCAAAATCTAAACATCAGCTTTTTCGCTCCAATATGCGGAAGTCTATGCTCAAAAATATCAAGTTCGACGCTGGGATGCCATTTGATGGCAGTTTCTAATTCAGCAGGAATTTCAACACCAACATTAATACGGCAAAAACATGGCAGAAGAGCGCGCCCTTTGTATCGGCGACCAAGACTTCCGGCGGTGGCGGAGGTGCCGGACTGCGGTGCCGGGGGCCCGGTACACTGTCGGCATACGGCGGCCGGCGGCGGCCACTGACCCGACTGAAGACGCGGTTACAGAGGTGGCAGAGCTCCACCAGCCGGCGGTAGTCGATGGGCCGACTCTGCACCAGCAGACTGACCACCTTGGAGAACGGCTCCAGCACCGTCTGAGGACAGCAACAGGCGACTGACCGCCCGAACGGAGGCGTGCCAACACTCCAGGCGTCTCACCACGGGCTGGTGGACATAACGACGTACATTGGTGGACATAAGGACGTACATTGGTGGACTTAAGGACCATACAGAGGTGAACATAAGGTCATTCACTGGTAGACATAAGGACGTTCATTGATGGGCATAAAGACATGCACTGATGGACATGAGGGACGTGCATTGGTGAGCCTATGGTCCTGCACTGGTGTACATAAGGTCCTGCACTGATGACGCACGGATGTGCGTGATCCGAGGACTGAGAACGGGACGTAGCGCCACGTCAGCTGATGCCTCACGGACTACGTGGTTCTGGAGCAGATGTCACGTACATCGCCGCTTCCCTGGAGTTCTCGCTCGCCCGTGCCCCACGCGGGTCGTGTACGTGTTGAAAGAGGGCGTCCTGTGCACAGCGCCTCGGTGCAGCTGCCACAGTCGCACGTGCTGAGGCCGAACCTTGTACATGTTAACGGTGGGTATCTTGAGGAGGGAGCACATGATGGCGAGCAGAGAGTCGAGCTCCGGCAGGGCAGCCAGGCAGGGCAGCAGGCGGCGGAACAGCACGTCCAGCTGCGGCACCAGCGGCCCGTACAGCTGGCCGGCCGTCTCCAGCGGCACCGACTCCAGGTACACGGACATGTTGTACAGGATCGTCGGCATCTCGTCCAGGCACGGCGCCGTCCGTTGACGGTTCAAGTACTGAAACGCATCGCCGCCGCGTCACAAAAGAGCAGCCGCATCGTGCGACTGCAATAGTGCAGCATCGCCGTCGCGTCACAACAGAGTAGTCGCACCGTGCGACTGCAATAGTGCAGCATCGCCGCCGCGTCACAAAAGAGCAGCCGCACCGTGCGACTGCAATAGTGCAGCACCGCCGCCGCGTCACAACAGAGCAGCCGCACCGTACGACTGCAATAGTGCAGCATCGCCGCCGCGTCACAACAGAGCAGCCGCACCGTGCGACTGTAAGAGTGCAGCATCGCCGCCGCGTCGCAACAGAGCAGCCGCACCGTGCGACTGTAATAGTGCAGCATCGCCGCCGCAACGCCATCATCTCAGTTCAACATGATATCCCGAACAGGAACACTACAGCGCGCTGTTCACCATAACAAATCACAGACGACGCACCAGAATACCCGCACGTCGCATTCACAGGCTCTAGACACATTTCACACATTGGCTTCAATGGATGTAGATCAGGGGGAACAGCAGCTGGACAGGGCCAGTGTTCCAGACCTCCAGCAGATGGTGCAGAGGAGCGGCCGTGTTCAGCTCGGCGAAGTCCGCCAGCGCCTGCGCCAGAGTCCGGTAAAACGCGTGCGTCGTTTCCACTGAAAAGCGGCACATGAACGTTTGTTAAAACTATGACGAGAACATGAAAATTAGCTGACAGATGAAAAGATGCTGTGGAGTGCTTTACCTAACGTGAATTTATTGCAGTCTCATTATGATGATAACGTATGTGCAGGACACCTTACGGAGCTTCATATGACCCAGTCAAACCAGCACTAGTTAGTTCGAAGGTAAAATATTTTGAAATCCATTTGATTAAGAACCGTAGGAAAACGATGATGGTGCATTAGGTGCATCACGAAAACGTGATCCACCTAAGCGCGAGGCAAAGTTCATTTCGTAAAGAGACTGCCACTCAAACGGTTGAAAAACTAAATCCAAATACAATCTTTGCACACTCTGACTACGGGCGTTGGTGGCAGCTCACCGTCCATGTCCACCTGGAAGAGCTTGAAGAACATGTTGTGTGCGGCCAGACGGTGCAGCACGCAGCGAAGAAACTGTCGGCACACGCTGTTGACGGAGCCGGGCAGGCTGTAGCTGGACTCGGACTGCCACGGGTACCGCTGGCGGCCGGCCAGGCTGGCGGCCAGCACAGCGGCCGTCAGCACAACGGCCGTCAGCACAGCGGCGGCCAGCACAGCGGCGGCCAGCACAGCGGCCGTCAGCACAGCGGCGCCCAGCACAGAGGCGCCCAGCACAGCGGCGGTCAGCACACAGCAGTGGCCAGTACAGCGGCGGTTAGCACACAGCGGCGGTCAGCACAACGGCGACCAGCACACAGCGGTGGTCAGATCGTCGTCGCTCACACGCGGTAGCCGGGCGATGCAGACCAGTGGCGTAATACAGCCACTGGGTTCGCTTTGAACTCAGTAATGACACAAAGACAACCCGAACAGATCGGGGGGGCCACTTAGCATCACACAGCAAATGAAATGCTGAAAAATGTGCTTTGAGAGATGTCTATGACTACATATCCCTACAATTGAAACCAACAATCTGTAAGGCATTTGCACCCAGAAAACAATTACCACAATCAAATTGTGGCAGAAGTATATCTATTCACATACAACAGTGCAAAGACAGGCCAACGGACGTTTTCAACTCCTGTTGAAAATGTCCCTTGCATGCACTAGATGCACGCTGCCACAGCGAGCCGCCCCCGGAGGACCGCCAATACAGCTGCAGCCGAGCCAGCTCGGCCCGGCCCACGCGCCGGGCCGACTTACGTGGAGACGGCACGCAGCATGTCTGGCAGCATGCAGGCGGCCAGCGAGGGCTCACGGTGCACGAACGTGGCCAGCACGACCACGCAGAGGCCGAGCTCCTCCTCCGTGTAGTCCTCGCGTACCTGGCCACACTGCGGACACCTGGAGCCGGCCGGGGGCACGGTCAGACAGCCCGGCACCATGCCACACTGCGCACACCTGGGGTCAGTCAGACGGCCCGGCACCAGGCCACACTGCGCACACCTGGGGCCGGCCGGGGCACGGTCAGACGGCCCGACACCAGGTCACACTGCGGACACCTGGGGCCGGCCGGGGGCACGGTCAGACAGCCCGGCACCAGGCCACACTGCGGACACCTGGGACCGGTCAGACGGCCCAGCACCAGGCCACACTGCGGACACCTGGGGCCGGCCGGGGGCATAATCAGACGGTTCGGCACTAGGCCACACTGCGGACACCTGGGGCCGGCCGGGGGCACGGTCAGACGGCTCGGCACCGGACCACCAGTCGGGCAACAGTAAACCGGGTCTCATTCTGGAAGTACTGTCTAGTCCTTCAAGTATTCACTCATCAATAGCTGGGACAGCCTTGAGTCTTAAGCAAATAACCTTAATTACTGGCGTACGACACCGCACGGCCAAAGGGCACGCTACACAGCACAACATAGTTTGAATTGATTTTTTCCAACTTTCAAATAGCGTTTAAAAACAATGGAATCGTTATAATTGTCAGCCTTCGCAGGTCACTTAAAATAGACGAATGAATAGGGAAGGGGGGGGGGGGGAGAGGGAGGACGCTCTCACCTCTCCTGCACACAGTCGTTACCGACGCGGAGGCTGCACTGCTTGACGTTGGGCGCGGGCTTCTCCTCGGCCGGCTTGTCCCGGCGGGACCACCGGCTGCGGGCCCACACGCGTCACCGTCAGCTCCACCGGACGCAAGGGATGGCGGTGTGAGGCGGATGGCAGCGACAGGACACACGCCGTACCGCCACCGGCTAGCGTCATTACGGCACCGAGCGGGGCCTGTGGTACTGCCGCCAGCTAGCGTCATTACGGCACCGAGCGGGGCCTGTGGTACCGCCGCCAGCCAGCGTCACTACGGCACCGAGCGGGGCCTGTGGTACTGCCGCCGGCCAGCGTCACTACGGCACCGAGCGGGGCCTGTGGTACTGCCGCCAGCCAGCGTCACTACGGCACCGAGCGGGGGCCTGTGGTACCGCGCCAGCCAGCGTCACTACGCCACCGAGCGGGGCTGTGGTACCGCCGCCAGCCAGCGTCACGGCACCGAGCGGGGCCTGTGGTACTGCCGCCAGCCAGCGTCACTACGGCACCGAGCGGGGCCTGTGGTACTGCCGCCAGCCAGCGTCACTATGGCACCGAGCGGGGCCTGTGGTACTGCCGCCAGCCAGCGTCACTATGGCACCGAGCGGGGCCTGTGGTACTGCCGCCAGCCAGCGTCACTACGGCACCGAGCGGGGCCTGTGGCACTGCCGCCAGCCAGCGTCACTATGGCACCGAGCGGGGCCTGTGGCACTGCCGCCAGCCAGCGTCACTATGGCACCGAGCGGGGCCTGTGGTACTGCCGCCAGCCAGCGTCACTATGGCACCCGAGCGGGGCCTGTGGTACTGCCGCCAGCCAGCGTCACTACGGCACCGAGCGGGGCCTGTGGTACTGCCGCCAGCCAGCGCCACTATGGCACCGAGCGGGGCCTGTGGCACTGCCGCCAGCCAGCGTCACTACGGCACCGAGCGGGGCCTGTGGCACTGCCACCGGCCAGCGTCACTACGGCACCGAGCGGGGCCTGTGGTACTGCCGCCAGCCAGCGTCACTACGGCACCGAGCGGGGCCTGTGGTACTGCCGCCAGCCAAGCGTCACTACGGCACCGAGCGGGGCCTGTGGTACTGCCGCCAGCCAGCGTCACTATGGCACCGAGCGGGGCCTGTGGTACTGCCGCCAGCCAGCGTCACTACGGCACCGAGCGGGGCCTGTGGTACTGCCGCCAGCCAGCGTCACTACGGCACCGAGCGGGGCCTGTGGTACTGCCGCCAGCCAGCGTCACTACGGCACCGAGCGGGGCCTGTGGTACTGCCGCCAGCCAGCGTCACTATGGCACCGAGCGGGGCCTGTGGTACTGCCGCCAGCCAGCGTCACTACGGCACCGAGCGGGGCCTGTGGTACTGCCGCCAGCCAGCGCCACTATGGCACCGAGCGGGGCCTGGGGCACTGCCGCCAGCCAGCGTCACTACGGCACCGAGCGGGGCCTGTGGCACTGCCACCGGCCGAATCACTACCGTGCGGGGCAGCGCCTGCGACCAAACACATCCACAAGACATGGCCAAGGTCAGCCCTCGCCAGGAGGTTATCAGGTGATCCACAAATGAGTCAGATTGTATTACCCGTAATGTCGACCACGGAAGAGCACATCTCGGATCGAGCACATCGGAACGACGGCTGCATATTGTTGGGATACCCATCCACTATCATAACCTAGAGCTCGCACAACACAAACTAGAACTACAGCTTCTGCCGGCGTGCCGGCGCGAGTGCCGGTGCAGCGCCGCCGACCGGTCATCTGCCAAGAGGGGCGCGCGCCACCTGGCCGTCTGTGGACCGGTGCAAGCCTCACCTGGCCATCTGTGGAGCGGGGCACGCCTCACCTGGCCATCTGTGGAGCGGGGCATGACTCACCTGGCCGTCTGTGGACCGGGGCATGCCTCACCTGGCCATCTGTGGAGCGGGGCACGCCTCACCTGGCCATCTGTGGAGCGGGGCGTGCCTCACCTGGCCGTCTGTGGTGCGGGGCACGCCTCACCTGGCCGTCTGTGGAGCGGGGCGTGCCAACCTGGCCTTTTGTGGAGCGGGGCATGACTCACCTGACCATCTGTGGAGCGGGGCGTGCACCACCTGGCCATCTGTGGAGCGGGGCACATCTCACCTGGCCATCTGTGGAGCGGGGCGTGCGTCACCTGGCCATCTATGGAGCGGGTCACGCCTCACCTGACCATCTGTGGAGCGGGCCGTGTCTCACCTGGCCGTCTGTGGAGAGGGGCGTGCCTCACCTGGCCGTGCGACTCTCGGCGGCCGCCTGCTCCACGGGGCTCAGGCCCAGCTTCTTCGACTTGGGCTGCTTGATGTAGGCACGATGGACGGCCGGCTCGTCGCCGGGTGTACCGGCTGAAGAGGACGGCGGTGTCAGCACGGACCGCGCGGCTCACAGTGCGCCACGAGCCTGCTCGGTCACCGCGCAGCCACTGCACTGAAGGCGGGTGACGGGATCACTGAGCGGCGCTGACACCCGCCTCGAAGAAAGGCTGTAACAGCTCGCTCAGGCCTGAGTCTGAGCCTCCAGCTAAACTCAGGAGTAATGACACAAGACCTCAGCTCGCGATCCTGACCAGACTCGTGGTCTGAACAGTGGTGGGATTATGCTCCATAAACCACTCCGGTCATAAGTAACGCTCTGCTCCATAACTGCTCCATAAACCACTCCGGTCATAAGTAACGCAGCTGCTCACAGCAGTCGTGGATCCAGAGCAGCACGCCGCGGTCGGCAGCCGAGCCCGTGTGACGTTTCGACACAGATCTGGATGAATTCAGCGCCCTCATTATATTTGTAGCCCGGCCGGGCGCGGCACTGACCGTCATCCTCGGTGCTGGCGCTGCTCTGGTTGGCCAGCGTGTCTGGCTCGCGACTCTTGCCGTCCGGGGCGGCCTGTCCGGCGCCCAGCTGCAGCTGGAGCGACGAGACGAGGCGTCCGGCAGCGCCAGGGCCTGCCGCCGCGGTCACGAGCCAGGGTCACACAAACCGCCTCACTCTCAGAGGGTCAGATGGCCAGCTCATAACCCGCCCCACTGGCACAATCCTCGCCGTCACGAGGTCGTGCGCCACCGGCCAGGCGGTCGGTGACTCCGAGCACTGAAGGAAGGTCCTCTGACGACGGGTGACCAGACGAAGGCGCATACCCGGTGTCTGGTACTCGCCCACCCGCACGCGTGACGTCCACTCCCAGCAATATGGAGGAGTCGACATGGGGCGCAGACGCCAAGTGTGGTTCTTGCACTCTGCGGAAGGCTAGCCCATGTCACCCACTACAGTACGCAGGTGTGGACTCCCACCACATCGGCCGCGGAGAAAACACGACTCTCCTCTGTTTCGGTTCGTTCACCGACACTGACCATGGCTGTCCTGTTTGGAGAAGACCAGCGAGAGCCGCTCGAGCAGCGAGCGCTCGGTGCCGTTGGCCGCACCGTTGGCCGGCGGCCGGCTCGCTGCGCGCGATGGCCAGACTCTGGGCGCGCGGCTGCTGCCAGGACTCGGCTGGCGACGGCTGCGCCTCCAGGGAGAGACCTGCCGCCCGGCCGACATCGCGTGTTAGATTCAGGCCCGCTCCCGCCGGGTCAGGTCACAACGGGATGGCCAAGACTGCGCCTCCAGGGAGAAACCTGTCGCCCGGCTGACAATCGCTAGGTGTGTCAGGCTCGGGCCCGCTCCCGTCGGGTCAGGTCACAACGGGCTGGCCAAGACTGCGCCTCCAGGAGGAGACCTGTCGCCCAGCCGACATCGCGTGTCAGACTCAGGCCCGCTCCCGCCGGGTCAGGTCACAACGGGATGGCCAAGACTGTGTCTCCAGGGAGAGACCTGTCGCCCGGTCGACATCGCCAGGCGTGTCAGGTTCAAGCCCGCTTCAGCAAGGTCAGGTCACAACGGGCGGGCCACGACTGCGCCCCCAGGGAGAGACCTGTCGCCCAGCCGACATCGCCAGGTGTCAGGCTCAGGCACGCTTTCGCCGGGTCAGGTCACAACGGGAATGGCCAAGACCGCGCCTCCAGGGAGAGACCTGTCACCCAGCCGACATCGCCAGGCGTCAGGTTCAGGCACGCTTTCGCCGGGTCAGGTCACAACGGGATGGCCAAGACTACGCCTACAGAGAGCAACCCTCGGTCCCGGACGACGCAGCCCAGTGCCACAGATACAGACATTCTGCTGCAGGCATAACCCACGCATCGAGTGGTGCCGGCCGAGAACTTACATCAAAGTTCACATATAACAAGCTCCAAACGCACGACAGCAAAGCTGCGCCATCGTATTGGCTTACATCCTGTCTGACCCCGATCACCGCCTGGATTAATACCCCTCCCACATCCCTGATGGCGCGAGTGGTGCGAATTTGCCCGCCTTCTCACTGTGCTCGAAGGGCGACGCGCCGGGCAAGAAGGGCACGCTGCCGATGCTGGTGACGTGCGAGAGCGCAGACACGATCGGCTGCTCGTGTACGGTTGGACCGACCGCGGCGACCGCCGGCTGGCAGCGGGCCAGTGCCACACTCTCTTCAGCTGGCGCCGCCCTGTAGCGGCCGCAGCCCGGCTCAGCTCAGGTCAGATCATGCCGAGCAGCACCCAATCACACTATGTTGACACCCAGGAGCGCATTTGGAGGTAGTCATATCGCGCATATCTACGATATCTACGATAGAACGGACAATTTCAAGCAATTTGAGAAAACTTCTGATCACCACTTCTGCTCTCGTTTCAACAGAGACATGTCGCCGAACTATCAACCAATCTATACATCCATTTTCCTGGTTCTTCTCTGAGGAATAAGGCTATCACCACCGCCTTATCAATTTGATATGCGGTCATTTCTTCCCCCACACAATGTTCACACAAATAGGCCCCGCAGAAAAATTACAGACATATGCATTTATCGTTAACTCCCTACAAAACAGCCCTCCGAGCAGCCCGTACCGCCAGAGCACGCTCCGACAGCAGGTCTACAGTCTCTCTGTCGGGCCTACGCGGTACCGTACTTGCAGTCGGCGGCTGGCACCTGCTCCACCAGCTGGCAGACCACCTGCGCAGGGTCCACCATGGTGACCAGCTCCGGCACCACTGTGGCCAGCTGCGGTGGCACCAAGTCCAGTCAGGCCCGGAGACGGAGACGCCAGTTCGACTCTAGTAGTGAGCCGGGCGGCCAAACGCCGCGGAGTCGGCCGAACACGTCCATCACGCGCAAAAGACCAGCTCGGAACTACACTTCAGCGAACAGTGCAATCATTTTGGGTAATTCTACCTCCATCCAAGAAGTATGGGGCCACACTCAGATTGAAAGCAAAGAATTAAAAGGGTGCATTCATTAATGGCGGTCCATTAGCTGGAGCTACCATGTACTTTCAATTGAATCGAGTGCACGGTGCAGCAACTGAAGACAATGGCCGTTGTATGTGACGGACGAGAACGGTCTATCTGACCTCATTGGCTACGCAGATGGGTTGAACTACCTCGACCACACCGAGACCGGAGAAGGAGCCGACACGGACCGGCTGCACCGACTGCATGGGCGACACCTCCTCCAGGTCCACCAACGACCCCTGGCGGCGCCCAAACGCGGCCGTCACGCACGCGCGGTGCTTCAAGCGGACATACAGAGAGCACCCAGCGCAGGTGGCGTACGCGGCACCAGCGAATCCTACGAAATATACATGGGACGTTAGGTGTAAGCCGGATGCGGGTACTATATGGTTCCATCCCAAACCACTTACACAGAAGCTTTGGTGGGATGAAGCTGTCTTTGGAGACTCTGGGATGGCTTCCAGCTCTGGTTCGATTTCGCCGTCCTCGCTGCCGTAACTAAAACGGCGGCAAAACAACCAAACGTCAAAAGTTCACGCCTACCAACACCGCACACGACTGCGAGATCTTCGCAGAGCGAAGAAAGCAGAATCTGAAACGTGGGCCGACTGCAGACCACAAACAGCCGCACAGCGCGGATGACAGACGCGAGACCGATGAACCGGACCACTTCACAGCTGACCGCAGACCACAAACACCGCACAGCGCGGATGACAGACGTGAGACCGGTGAGCCGGACCACTTCACAGCTGCCTGCAGACCACAAACAGCCGTACAGCACAGATGACAGACGCGAGACCGGTGAGCCGGACCACTCCACAGCTGACTGCAGACCACAAACAGCCGCACAGCGCGGATGACAGACGCGAGACCGGTGAACCGGGCCGCTTTACAGCTGACTGCAGTCACCACATGGGCTGCACTAATCTGAATGGGTGCCATCCCGGGGCGGCCGCTGGCGGGTGGCGGATCGGTCCGTCAGCCGAACCACTATCTGCGTCTCTCCAGACCAAATGACAAATTCGTTTTGATCGAAAAATCCTTACGAGCCAGTACTGACCGGAACTCGTTTTCACTGGCTCACTGGCACGCTTGTCACACAGAATGCCTCTTGAACCGCCAACAGGCGCCAGATGCGTCAAAAGCCGCCACTCACCGCACGCCATTCCTGCCTCGAACACTCAGCACGCGCCTCACCGCATGAGCTCCGGCCGAGACTTCATCTCAGCAGCAACAGCCGAGCGTACCATACTGTCGCACCAGACAAACAGCCACACCTTCGAGCGCGCCCTCGCCAGACAGCCGGCGGTGATAGCGTCCCTCGCCAGACACAGCCAGCAATGATGGCGTGCCCCTCACCAGACGGTGTCTTGTCGGGCGCGGCGCCACTCGTCGCCGACGGCGCTGGCGGCGGCCGGCGGCGCCAGCTCGGGCGGCGGACGCGGCGTCAGCGGCGGCGTGTCCTCGGCCCCGCCCGGCGGCGGGCTGCACGCGGCCGGCTGCAGCGACCCTGCCCCGGAGACACGCGGCGTCAGGCCGCTCACGCGACATGACCGCCGCCGATGCCAGGTCGCCCTATGTCTGCTTGAAGGCTAGCTGTGTTAAGTGAGGCTTTTAAGCTGTTCGAAAAGTGCCCTGGCGGGTGGAAAGGACAGGAATCAGGAGCATCACAAGGTGCAACGTACTACGCGTCTGAAAGCTTGCCGCCATGAAATATGCAGTGAAGTGCACCATGTGTGTGACTGACATCTCTAAAGCCACACCAGCAAATGGCATGACTGTAAGCGTAACGCGTTCGGTACAAGACAGCTGCAACCAAGGACACAGTCTCGCTACGATCATCAGGTACAAAACAGCTGCAACAAAGGACAAAGCCCCGCTACGGTCATCAGGTACAAAACAGCTGCAACAAAGGGCACAGACCCGCTACGATCATCAGGTACAAAACAGCTGCAACAAAGGACAAAGCCCCGCTACGGTCAGCAGGCCGACTGCCGTTCTCATCCCGTCCCACCAATAGCCGGAGGCGGGGACAGCTTGCCCCAAACCAATCCCCCCCCCCCCAAGCTCCCACCCCGCGTCGGCTCACCTATGCGACTGAGCGGCGCAGCAGCGGCGGCTGCGGCAGCGGCAGCCGCGGCGGCGGCTGGCGGCTCGGCCAGCGGTCGGCACAGATGCAGTGTGTTGAGCACCACTTGGCAGAGCGCCAGCAGCGGCCCGCTTAGGGTCGGGTCACCGTACTGGTACTGCAACGGAGCGCAGCTCACGTTCTGGCCGCGTCCCGGCGCACGGCGGCGGCCACGCCAGACAGCGCACGGTGGTGGGCGGCACGGGCGTTCCCAGGCAGCCGCAGTCGGAGGCGGGCGGACGACCCCCGAGAACAGGCGACGGCGGACCGATGGGAGCGAGTTTCCGCACAGCAGCAAGAGTAAGGTGGACGTTCCCAGAAAGCAGACGGCGGCAGGCAGGCGGGCGGCGTTTGCAGGCAGCGGCAGGCGGCAGGCGGGCAGGCGGGCAGGCAGACGGCAGAGGGCGGCGGCGACAGACGGCAGAGCGGGGTACACCGGGAATAGAGACAGAGAGAGGATGCCGGCCGGCGCGTGAGCAGCGGCGCCGACAGACGGCAGAGCGGGGTACACCGGGAATAGAGACAAAGAGCGGATGCCGGCCAGCGCGTGAGCAGCGGCGCCGACACAAGCCAGGCGGCGGCAGGCGGGCCACAAGCAGCCCACAGGGGCGGCGGGCGGGTCAGAAGCGGCCGTCCGTACAGGCGGCGGGCGACAGGAGCAGCCGACCGTATCAGGTGGAGGGTGCAGCCGGGCCACACGGATGTCACCGGGTCAAATAGCCCCGGTACGTACGTAGAAAAACTGGGTGCACAAAGCGAAAAATCGCAATCGAGGAAAGCAGTTATAACATTTTAATGGCCATGAAGAATTACGAGCAAAACATGAGCAAAAGCTGCTCTTAACAGAAACTTACACTGAACCCAGCAAGGGTGTCGGGGTACAGGAGTCATGCAATACCGTATCGTCAAACATAATACAAGGGTAAAACACAAACACATCACACACGTGATTTGCACCCTACATGTTTCAATCATGCGCTGAAATTGAGGTGCGTCATGAGGTCAGTTGAGGTGTGCGATAGTCCGACGACGGAAGACAGGGCTGCACCCCAGTCCGTCTTAAAGCGTAACGGGTTATTCCAGCTTGGCCGCATTGATTGGCTCAAATACCATGTAGCGCTCACTCATGGACATTTTAGAGTTGTTTTATTATGTGAAATCAACGTCGCATTATCAAAATACCGACACGAAACCGACAGATTTTGTGTGATGTAATTGCGAAAGGCGTTAAGCTCCCCGTTACTTGACATTGTAGGGAGATACGTGGCGACTAGATGAAGTAACGTGTCGGATTGAGAGAAACCACTGGTGTACACGCTATTGAGCGGCGTCAGTGTAACATGGACCGGCGTACCGAGTTTAGCATTACGTTGGGAGCGGTCAGCGCCAGCACAGGAGCCTAATACATAATCTTACGATACAAAGATTGTTGTTATCGTTACTGGGGGTTTCTGGCGCGCCGAATGCAGTGGTCATTTGGCAGCTGTACCGTACAAAGGCCAATGAACTTAAACGGTCGAATAATCTCACTGGCGATAGCTTCAAGTCCTACTTGAAGTCACACGAAGACAATTAATCGAACCTTTTTACAATCACTCGCAAAATGCTACCAACGTAGTTCTGTCATGTAAGTCACAGAAGCATTTGATGGTCGTTTGAGACATGGGATTTTACACACACATATCACAATCAGGACCCTAATCACCGCCTCACTCATCCCAACGCTGCGCGTGAGCTGACCCTCGGCGAAAGAACCAGCTGGCTCGCGGCGGGTTGGACTGTCGCGGACGGACGGGGGGCCGCGTCTGACGGGCGTCGCCGGTACCTTGTAGAGGACGGTGAGCAGGGCGGAGAGCCAGTCATGGCGCTGGCGCTCCTCCAGGTGCCAGAGACTGTAGGCCGGCCGGCCGGACGTCTCGGCGCTCTGGCGGGACGGCGCCGCGCTGTACAGCAGCACCGGCAGGCACAGCGGCAGCAGCGCGCTGCCCAGCGGGAAGTTGTGGTCCAGCACCAGGTTCAGGTGCGACAGGAACGCGTTGAAGGCCGCCTTCGACCTGCCGGACGAGGCGGGCTGCGGTCCGATGGCGCCAGACCCCGGGCACGGTCAGCCTGGCGCTCGGCGCTGGCTCCGTGCGGTCCTACAGTGCAATTGCGTGGGCCCGACCAGATCTGTATCCGAGCTGACCAGAGCCTCTGTCAATCTAGCGTCCGAACTGGCGCCGCGCGGGCTGTGGTGTGTATCAGGCTACACAAACTGACAACACAGAATTCATACAAAACTGACCAGCTTTGGCGAGTTTAACCACAATCTTTCGATCACAATTATTTTATACCACACGACTTAACTTCCCGTCACATTTGTATTATCTTTCTATCGCTGCAGCATGTAATGCCTGTCACCAAGTATCGGTCCCGGGTCCGAAGCACGCCTCTGCACGCACCTGAGGCGAGCGGGCGACATGAAGAACGTCTTGTCGGTCTGATTGAAGCCGAGCATCATGGACAAATGACGCAGCACCAGCTGCTGGCTACGGCACTGCTGCTTGTCGTCGCCAGGTGGCGCCTGCGCGCGGCCGGGCACACTGTCAACAGGCGATACTGCACGGGCGAGAACACAGCGAACACGTGATGTCAGAGTCGCGTGAGCCCGCCACGGACCTACAGGACACTGGCTCCGGCGGCGGCCGCAGCCAGCTCGGCGGGCGCA
This sequence comes from Pollicipes pollicipes, assembly GCF_011947565.3. Taxonomy (NCBI): domain Eukaryota; kingdom Metazoa; phylum Arthropoda; class Thecostraca; order Pollicipedomorpha; family Pollicipedidae; genus Pollicipes; species Pollicipes pollicipes. Next base: position 9,866,708 of record NW_023596136.1, on the reverse strand, counting down.
TGGGGAGGCTCGGCACCAGATCGGACTCCGGCGTTGTTTTCATCAGGGATTTATGACGCACGCAGCATCTGAGGCTACGTGGTGTCGCCTGCATTCCACTCGGACAGGAAGGGCGAGCTCTGCGGAAATCCAAACTTGTCATCCTGGTTTCACAGGCGTGTAACTAACTATTAGGGCTTCGCCACTACATATTATAATGTGGAAAGCGACGATCCGGTAGCAGACACAAACACACACAAACACACACACACACACACACACACACACACACACGCACGCACGCACGCACGCACGCACGCACGCACGCACGCACGCACGCACGCACGCACGCACGCACGCACGCACGCACGCACGCACGCACGCACGCACGCACGCACGCACGCACGCACGCACGCACGCACGCTTCTCTCACGCCCATTGGACGCTGGCGTCTGAGAAGACATCGCACATTGATGACGTGGTGGATTACGATCAAACACCGGCAACAGCCACAGCTACAAGAAGCGTCACTATACTGTCGCCATTGTTTCGCCGCAGAGCGGGCTGCGACAGAGCGCTGACGTCAGCAGCCGACGGATGACGAATGACCGTCACCAGCGCCGCCGCCGTCGACTCGCACGGGTCGGCGGGCACGGCTGACCTGGTCTGGCCGGGCCATGAACTTCATCAGCAGGTCGACCAGCAGGTGGGTGGTCTCGCGGTCCCCCTCGTCGCTGTCCAGACTGCGGTAGACAAGCGACAGACAGGCGTCCGAGCCGGGCGCCGCCGCCGCCGACGTCTTACTATTCTCTGTCGGCGGGGGCGGGACGCCACTGATGGCACGCGGGCGGGACGCCACTGATGGCACGCGGGCGGGACACCACTGACGGCACGCGGGCGGGACACCGCTGATGGCACGCGGGCGGGACAAACCGCTGATGGCACGCGGGCGGGACACCGCTGATGGCACGCGGGCGGGACACCGCTGATGGCACGCGGGCGGGACAACCGCTGATGGCGCGTGGGCGGGACAACCGCTGATGGCACGCGGGCGGGACACCGATGATGGCACGCGGGCGGGACACCGCTGATGGCACGCGGTGGTAGACGACACACACATGGCGGCACAACCCAGTCATGCCCGCGGAACCCGAGGTCAAATGCTGTGCTGCAGCGCACGCTACACGCACTGCGGGACCACCGGCCTAAAAGGCTGCCGTGCCGTCAGGGTCATCGACCTATGGTCCCCCTCACGGCAGTACTTACCCGGCACGTGGTTGACCTGCGAGATGCCGAACCGAGACGCCTTCCGCTTCAAGATCGGGGCCGAGGCCTGCCGCGGATAGCTGTGTTTTCTGCATGTCTGGAACGCAACGGTGCCGGGACGGTCAGTCCACAGCACTGCCCTCGCCGTCCGTCTGGCACTCGGCAGCATCGCCCGGCAGTGGCTGCCGCCAGCGACAGGACACGACCGAGTGCCGCCCTCGTCCCCAGCTGCCATTCCTGTCGTGGCCCGGCCGACGGAGAACACGTTAACCGGCTGGCACAAACGTGCGCCTCGTCATAACGCGCGGTCCGTTCGCAATCCTGCGACCAATCCCATGCCCGGCCGCAGTCCGCGACTGGGTGTCTGTCCGACAGCCGCGGCGCCGCCGGCCACGATCGCATCCGCCGCGGTGTGGTCGTACCGTTCTTGTCTGGCCGCGGCACGACGGCTGGCGCCGACATGGTGCGCTTGTAGGGCCACTTGGTACCAATGCTGGAGTTGAGCGTGCGCCGGTGACCAGAGCCGGCCGCGGCCGAGGTGAGCGCCTCGTGCGCGCGCGTCAGACGGCGTAGGTACGCCTCGCTCGCGCCGCCGTCCGACTTCAGGTCTAGAGGGAGGGGAACGGGATCAGATCAGGCGAGCTGTTCAGAGCGGCGCAGGGGTCACTGCTGGCTGCCAACAGCGATAATCGAGCCCAGACACGCTGGTGGTATGAACACGCTTCGGCAAAACCTTGAATACAGTGTATGGGATTATTGACGGGAGTTCTGATTGATTCTGGCGCATCGCCCTGCTCAGACACGCAGCGTTCGGGACTTCCAGAGCAGTGAACATCAGTCACACGAGTCGATAGTTTTTGATCATCAGTCTCACACCAGGCACCCATTTTTAGCCAGTGCATAGGAAACACGGGTCACGACGTGCATATGGCACAGCTGTGCAGTGCACTAAATGGGTCACTCGTTTTAACCTGATTCCGACACACACCCCAGTGTGTTGCCTCAAACCTATCGAGATAAGCCGTAGCGGCTGGTGGCAGATACAAAGAGTGAGCGCGTTATTAACGAAAGACTGAGGTCCAACGACTGCCCAGTTCACGCTGGAGGCCGCCCTAGACAGATCTGCCCGCACTGACCCTTCATCAGCGGTATATCGCCCCGCCGCTCCAGGCGGATCTGCCCGCACTGACCCTTCATCAGCGGTATATCGCCCCGCCGCTCCAGGCGGATCTGCCCGCACTGACCCTTCATCAGCGGTATATCACCCCGCCGCTCCAGGCGGATCTGCCCGCACTGACCCTTCATCAGCGGTATATCACCCCGCCGCTCCAGGCGGATCTGCCCGCACTGACCCTTCATCAGCGGTATACCGCCCCGCCGCTCCAGGCGGATCTGCCCGCACTGACCCTTCATCAGCGGTATATCACCCCGCCGCTCCAGGCGGATCTGCCCGCACTGACCCTTCATCAGCGGTATATCGCCCCGCCGCTCCAGGCGGATCTGCCCGCACTGACCCTTCATCAGCGGTATACCGCCCCGCCGCTCCAGGCGGATCTGCCCGCACTGACAATTCATCAGCGGTATATCACCCCCGCCGCTCCAGGCGGATCTGCCCGCACTGACCCTTCATCAGCGGTATATCGCCCCGCCGCTCCAGGCGGATCTGCCCGCACTGACCCTTCATCAGCGGTATATCGCCCCGCCGCTCCAGGCGGATCTGCCCGCACTGACCCTTCATCAGCGGTATATCGCCCCGCCGCTCCAGGCGGATCTGCCCGCACTGACCCTTCATCAGCGGTATACCGCCCCGCCGCTCCAGGCGGATCTGCCCGCACTGACAATTCATCAGCGGTATATCACCCCGCCGCTCCAGGCGGATCTGCCCGCACTGACCCTTCATCAGCGGTATATCACCCCGCCACTCCCGACGGATATGCCCGCACTGACCCTTCATCAGCGGTATATCGCCCCGCCGCTCCAGGCGGATCTGCGTCTCCATCACCAGCGAGTCCAGGCGGCTGTTGAAGAACTCCCAGGAGAGGATGCCGCGCGCCGGCAGCAGGTGGAACAGCTGCAGCACCGTCTTCAGCACCAACGGACGGTCCACGATCACCGTGTCAAACTGCGTCTCCAGACACATGCAGATGGTCTGACGGCATAACAACGACAAAACATCAGCTGGTGGATCAGGTCACTGTTTCAAACCACGCCTTAAGTGTCATACCGGTGGTATTGCGGTATGACGGTATTGCGGTACTGCGGTATCACCCCATCTGCTGATAGCAGTGCGTGTCACCCCACACGTACACGATCCAGTGACAAACACGACATATTAGACCAGGTGGCACCTAATACTGGCCATAATCACAATGCCACGTGAACAGCAAGGAAATCATAAGCGAGACAAAAAAGACAACAACAACAAGAAACAAACAAACAAAAACAAACAAAAGAACAGGTCGGATGATCCATACATGGGCAGGAAACAGCAATTCGTAGATGCTTTGAACCACGCAATAGACATGAAAACTTCATTGGCAGCAAGAACAACAAACAAAAAACAAACTCTAAGCTCACTAAAACGATACTTGTTAAAGCCTCCATCATGTTACTGTCTCGATTTCTTGGCAGAGACAGGGACGCCCGCCTTGCCCTGAAGAGCCAGCCAGGTCAGCTTGGGCGCAGGCGTAGTGTCCTCGCCCGGCCGGCCGGCCCGGACCGTTACCCGTATGCCGCCGTCCGGGATCGTCTCCATGTAGAGCTGGACCTTCTGCGCCACGGCGGCCGACAAGTCGTCCACGGCGTGGATCAGGTACGAGAAGACGTGCGCCAGCGGCGCCTGGATGCTGGCGCCGCACTGGCGCACCATGGGCGGCTCCAGGAAACGCGCCAGCACGGTGGCGCGCTCCACTGGCGGCGCCAGGCGGGCGCGCGGTCAGCTCAGTCCACGCTCACAGCAGATACGGGTCATGTGGCCAGGCTGAGAGGGCTGGCGGCAGGCGCCCACCGACAGCGACGCTCAAGCCGGCCCTGGAGCCAGACATGAACACCAGATCCCAGCGAGCTCGCGACAATCCCACAAGATAACTGCACAAGTCCGAATGTAGCATCCAGGATTTAGGCCGCCACCTGTGGCAACGCTAACCAGAGACAGACCCGCGGTCCGCTGCAGAGTGAGCCCCCCCCCCCCTCCTCCCGCGCGCGTGGGTCATCTGCGGAGACAGACCAGCGGTCCGCTGCAGAGCGAGCCCTCTCCCCCGCGCGAGAGTCACCTGCGGTGAAGCGGACCTTCCAGTCGTCGCTGTGGAACTCGTTGCCGACGATCTGCCAGAAGACGTCGGCGCCGCACGGTAGTGTGATGGCATGTAGCAGCACGGGCACGGCGATCTCCGGGACCTGCGAGTACTCGGCCTGCAGCAGGTCCCACAGTCTGCGGCGCACGGACCGCCCGTCACGCGACGCGCCCAGGTCGGGGCGGTCGGTGGGACCCGCTCGGCGGTCGGTGGGACCTGCGCGGCGGTTAGTGACACCCGCCCGGCGGTCGGTGACACCCGCCCGGCGGTCGGTGGGACCTGCGCGGCGGTCGGTGGGACCTGCGCAGCGGTCGGTGGCACCCGCCCGGCAGTCGGTGACACCCGCCCGGCGGCCGCGGGAAAGAGCAGACGTAGCCGGGACGGCAGCGGCGGACGGCGGAACAACGAGGTGAGCGTGCGCACGCAGAGCACTGTGTGAAATGTGCGCAGCGTAGCGGCGCAAGAAGATACAGTGCATACACAGAGCACAATTTGAAAGTTGAAACCACAGACATGCACTAAAAAACATGCAGCCACAACACATGCATATGCAAACTCCATGATTCGAAAATAAAACCGACACATATTGGTGAAGCAATAATAGTTAAACTTAACTAAACGTAGCAAAGCCACATCAAGAGACGGGAATGTCAACGAGAGGCAAAGAAGGCAGATCAAAAGGCGCCGACACATTTCAACAACCAAAAACAAGCGTATCTAAGCACATCAACCAATTGCACAGGCTGGCACGGAACTAAGCACACGACGGAGAAGCGTGCTCACATGCCATGCTCAGTGGTGACACACATCCATGCCCGAACTTAAACGATAGCAATTAAATCGAACGCATGAGCTGAAACCCCAAGAGTGCTGGATTCAAGTGCATCAACATTTGCCTGTCCATGAACATCACACATAATCACACATATCGCGTATCACGTTCGCATAATCGACCATGATGAGCCCTGTACGTTAAGATTTGGTCGCTGACTTTTACAATAATATTTTCACTGAATGTTGTTGTCAAGAAATGTTGATGTCATGTAAAAACTGTGACTTGCTGTTTCAAAAATGAGAAACATGAGAACAAAAACAAGAAAAACGTGAGAAATCGAGTATGATCATCGGCATGCAATTCTGAATTCACGTCCGCTATTGTTTCAATAAAGGCATGTTGCCGAATATCAACTAATCTATTTCTCCATTCTCCTGGCTTTTTCCGAGGAATAAGGCTATTACTACGTTCTCATCTATGTAAATAATGTTTCTCGCGAATGCACTGAACAACTTAAAAGCCAAACGATATAAAGTTTCAATAATCCAAAGACAAACATCCCTTTCTCGGTTCGCTAGATTGGTCGCCTCGAATAACTTGATCTACACCAGCGCATGTCAGCCGGTCGAGTCCCTGCAGTCAGGCAGACAAATCCTTGCAGTCAGCCGGTCAAGTCCCTGCAGTCAGGCAGACAAGTATCTACAGTCAGGCAGGCAAGTCCCTGCAGTCAGGCAGGCAAGTCCCTGCTGCAACTGGCTGCAGCAGGGACTTCAGCATTGAGTGAGACACGCCCCCGCGGCGAGCAAGCAGACGTCTGATTACTGTTTGATGACGAGGTTCTCCTGGCACCAGATGTGGAAGCCGCGGTGGTCCCGCGCCGCCCGCTGCAGGCAGTCGGCGTGCAGCACCAGTAGGCGCAGGCAGGACAGCAGGTGCGACGTCACGTCCTGGTCGTCGCACTCCTTGACGCGCTGTTGCGGGCGCGGCAGCACGTCAGCTGCGCTGTCGCGCACTAGCGTGGGAGGACGCGCCAGCAGACGCCCGGGACCGGGCAGCGGGGATGTACGGCTGGGGCCTGGCCACCGCAGCCTGGTCAAGCACTGGCCGGACCGGACCGGTGCTGGTCTGGCCCCGTACGGCACAGAGAACGGGCGCACCAGACACGTTACGACAAATGTATCCACCGCGCAGAGAAAGGACGCGAGCAAATGATGGAAATGTAAGGGAATCATGTGTAAGGTCCCGTCCAGACGAAGAGGAGAGTGACCGACAACAAACGAGACGAGTGAAGAGGAGAAAACAAACGAAAGAAAGATAAACAGTAATGAAAGACCGTGGGAAAACGCAAACAGAAGAAGGGAGATACACAAAGCGAAAGAGCGTGGGACGGTGAGAGAATGAAAATTTAAAGGCGAAGGCAAAGATCAGCGAGTTGGAGAGTACGAAACTGAATAGAAAGCCAGATGAGAGCAAGAATGAGGGAGTGGGAAAACAAGAGAATGGGACAAAGGAACACAGGGGCGACGGCGGGAGTGACACTTACATTGAGCAGTCCGTAGAGCAGCTGGAGATCGGGCGGCAGCTCGTCGACGGTGAAGCGGAACCGTCCGTGCGAAGTGGTCCAGAAGTTGTCGCCCTCCTCGATGGTGGGCACCAGCACGGGCTGGTCGTTCTCGCCCACGAGCCGGGCCGCCACCACCTTCACCTTGGCCACCGCTGCCGGCACACGGACCGCGGCCGGTTTCAGCGCAAACCGACGCACTGGACCAGCGGTGTACAGCGCCCAAGTGTGGGTGTAAACCGGGCCGGGTGGAGACCCTGGCCGTGTGTTTGTGTGTGTGTGGGGGGGGGGGGGGATGGGGTCAGATGAGGTGCAGCAGAGGCGCGGCTGGAAGCGTACGACTTCTGAAGGTCCATGGCTTTATCGTCTATAAAACGGAAACGAATGGTGCCGTCGATGTTGCCCCGTTCCAAACACGCCGAGAATGGTACGACATGCATGTTCCCCCCAAATGTGCTGACGTAACTCGGCAAACCGCCTCCTCCCCCACCCCCCTACCGATCAGACGGAGTGGGAAAGTGGATCATCCACATCGAAATATTCACATGTAAACCACAAACATGTTGGCAGCAACTCATTTGGGCAATGGCGCCTTGGTCACTTCTGCACGGTCGGACGCACACCAGCTTTCATCTCCCTGGTCCATGACTCCACTGTTCCTCAGAACACGATGAGAACTGGCCAACCGCTGAACCTGCAGTGTGTGTGGTTGGGTGAGTGGTGGGGGGAGGGAGGAGAGGGGAGGGCGGGGCGCTGCACTGACCGATGTCGTCCTCGGAGATGGTGACCGCCTTGGCTACAGCGCGCATCACCTTCTCAGCCGGCATGCTGGCCGCCACATCCATCTCCGTCACAGTCTCCGTAGCCATCATCACCTGGCGGCGTGGGTCCGGCTCTGTCAGTGTCGCGGCCCCGCACCGCGGCGGCGCGACGGCGTCCTCCGCGGTCGCCGCTGCTGCAGGTCAGGCCGATCTGATGAGCTTTCGTGGCTTCAGTCTCTCCCGTCTTTATGCACGATTGTCACACAATTCCAGCTGTTGGTGGTATTAATCACACAAAAATGCGTAGTTTGCACATTCTCTGGATGTGACAATCTGCCCAATATGCGTTTATGCTAAGAAATCAAACGACTTTTCCACACGCAGACAGGCCAGGATCTGAGCCGGTTTCTTGAGCAGACAGCGACCGTACCCGATCCTGCAATCCCCGCGTACCTGCGACTGCTGTCCCATCTGCGGCGCTTCCACGGGCACCACGTGCTCCTCGGGCGCCGTGGCCGGCTTCTCCTGAACGTGCGGCGGCGGCTCCTCCTGCTGGGCCGGCGGCGGTGACTCCATGCCCGGCTCGGCCTCCTCCACCAGCTGAGCGGCAGGGCGGCGTCAGCGGTGCTGAGACAGCACTGGTGACGCCGCCGCGGACAGAGGTGGGACAGTGCGCGGGGCGGGACCCTCTGACGCGCCGGTCGGATCGGCACAGACGTCGCCGCGGATGGAGGTGGGACACTGCGCGGGGGATCCTCTGACGCGCCGGTCGGAACGGCACTGACGCCGCCGTGGACGGAGGTAGGACACTGCGCGGGGCGGGACCCTCTGACGCGCCGGTCGGACCGACACGGCTCCTGTCCAGCTGTGTTACAACATCACGACGCAACACGCACATCCCCGTGTTGGATAGTTACTACTGCGACAGTTACGATGAGCATCTGGACATGACCAGAAGCGGGCGCTAGCACCGCTCTGTACAGCGTCTGGCTGCGCTGCTGGACGAGCGGCGTCGGCGCGTCTGTCGCCGGGCACCTCTCCCCCCGGCCCGGACCTCGCCTCACCTCGACCGGCTTGACCATCTCTTGGGGGCAGATATAAGAGAGCAGCTCGCCGGCCAGCTGGTACAGCTCCAGCAAGCGCCTCGCACGCGTCGCACTGATCCACGCGCACCGGCTCGTCCTTGCCGTTCTCGCGGTACGTCTGTGGGCGGTGGTGTCAGATGGACGATTCGGCAAGGCCCGGGCGGAGGACGGTGCGGCGGTCACGGAGGTGACTGTGGCGGCGGGCCTGACTCGGCAGGTCCCGGGCGGAGGACGGTGCGGCGGTCACGGAGGTGACTGTGGGGCCGGGGCTGGCTCGGCAGGTCCCGGGCGGAGGACAGGGTGTGTGGCGGGTCACGGAGGTGACTGTGGGGCCGGGGTTGGCTCGGCAGGTCCCGGGCGGAGGACAGGGTGTGGCGCGTCACGGAGGTGACTGTGGCGGCGGGCCTGACTCGGCAGGTCCCGGGCGGAGGACGGTGCGGCGGTCACGGAGGTGACTGTGGGGGCGGGGCCGGCCCGGCAGGTACCGGGCGGAGGACAGGGTGTGGCGGTCACGGAGGTGACTGGGGGCGGGGCCGGCCCGGCAGGTACCGGGCAGAGGACGGTGTGGCGGTCACGGAGGTGACTGTGGGGCCGGGGCTGGCCCGGCCAGGTACCGGGAGGAGGACAGAGTGTGGCGGGTCACGGAGGTGACTGTGGGGCCAGGGCTGGCTCGGCAGGTCCCGGGCGGAGGACAGGGTGTGGCGGTCACGGAGGTGATGTGGGGCCGGGGCTGGCTCGGCAGGTCCCGGGCGGAGACAGGGTGTGGCGGTCACGGAGGTGACTGTGGAGGCGAGGCTGGTTCGGCATGTTCCGGGCGGAGGACGGAGTGCAGTTGGTCACGGTCAGCGGTCAAAGGTTGACTGTGGGGGCGGGGCTGGGCAGCAGACGACATGGCACAGAAAGTCAGGCGGGTCAGCCATACAGTGTGTTCAAAACAGGAACACTTCGCCCACGAAGGCAACATAACAAACTTCACAATGAGCCTCCAGGCCGGAGTGCAAACGCAGTCTTGTTCCCATCCCAGTCCTACGCCTCCTCCGATGGGCGCCATCTCTGCGCCAGTGGCCACGCCGCGCCGTGCAGTCCTCGGCCCGGTTCGGCCAGGGCCGGTCTGCAGCTGAGGACGCCCAGCGACCGGCGTCTGTCGGCGGCAGGCACTCACCTCGAACACCGGCATGTCGTCCGGGTCACAGGTGTGGCGGCCCTCGGTGGGCGAGGACAGCATGGCCTTCAGCAGCACCACCGCCTGCTGCGACAGGCTGTTCTGCACGCCCTGGCTCCGCTGGATGTCCTGGATCTCCATCTGAAGGGTAAAATGGACCGCCTGGTTGGAAAGTAAGAAACAGCAAACGACTTCGGGCCAGCAACAATATACTGACATTTGGAGCTAGTAATATATATATATATATATATATATATATATATATATATATCTATATCTATATATATATATATATATATATATATATATATATATATATATATATAAATGCATATATACTAAAAACAAGTCATCAAAATTCACGTAAACATATTTATGCAACGTTGGCACAAACTAGTGGGCAAAGTCCCTGATGTCACGCGAGTCGGCCAACAGCCTCGATGACATCACCTGTTTGAGCAGCACGTCCAGCATAAGCACGAAGCAGGGCACCACCAAGTCGGCCGTGTCCACGGTATCCAGCGGCGCCTCCTCCTCGGGCATGCCGTCCTCCCCCGACAGGGGGCGACGCGGCCCGGGACTCGCTCTGCACCACCGGACCTGCCAGGTCCAAGGCCGGGTCAGCGCCAACACGGGCGACCCTCTCCAGACATGGGCGAGGGGCGAGGGGCGAGGAAGTGAGGGGAATGGAATGAGGGATGAGGGGCGTGGGGCAAGGAGTGAGGGAAATGGGGTGAGGGATGAGTGGCGTGGAGCGAGGAGTGAGGGGAAAATGGGACAAGGGGCGAGGGGGGTGGGACGAGGAGTGAGGGGAATGGAATGAGAGGTGAGGGGCGAGAGGCGAGGGACGAGGGGAATGGGGTGAGGGATTGAGGGGCATGGGGCGAGGAGTGAGGGAAATGGGACGAAGGGCGAGGGGGTGGGACGAGGAGTGAAGGAAATGGATTGAGGGGTGAGAGGGCGAGGGGCGAGGAGTGAGGGAAATGGGACGAGGGGGTGAGAGGACTGGGACGACGGGTGAGGGGCGAGGGGCACAGGGCGAAGGGCGAAGGGCGAGGGGCGAGGAGTGAGGGGAATGGGACGACGGGTAGGGGGCGAGGGGCGAGGGAGGCAGGACTCGCTCTGCACAACGGAACCTGCCAAGTCAAGTCTGGGTCAGGGGACAATTCATGCATGACGCATGCGGGATGAAAACAGGTTTACGACGGCTTTATGGCAGGTAGACTGTCAACTTAACCTTATGACAGTCCCAAATATAGCACAATTTCTGGAGTTATTTTCCGCACAGCTGCAGGCTGCACGTGCCACAGCCGTCAAGCAGGCACAGCGATCTGGAGGTCCTCAACGGCCAGCGTACCGAGGTCCGGTGTTGACCTGGGAGCGGATGGAGCTGACTTTGCGGCAGGCTGGGTCCGTCACGCGACACATGCAGACAGCGCACGCCGCTGCCGCAGCATCTTGTGCAGGATCGGTAGCGGGGATTGCGATGTTCACCATCGACAGATCTGTCGGAGCGGGGCGGGTCCGGTCAGTTCACCATCGACAGGATCTGTCGGAGCGGGGCGGATCCGGTCAGTTCACCCCTGAACAGGATCTGTCGGAGCGGGGCGGATCCGGTCAGTTCACCCCTGACAGGATCTGTCGGAGCGGGGCGGATCCGGTCAGTTCACCCCTGACAGGATCTGTCGGAGCGGGGGCGGGTCCGGTCAGTTCACCATCGACGGATTGTCGTACAGATCGTGGAGGGTCGGATCCGGTCAGTTCACCCCCTGGACAGATCTAGTACGGATCGGGGCGGATCCTGTCAGTTCACCCCTGACAGGATCTGTCGGAGCGGGGCGGGGTCCGGTCAGTTCACCCCTGCACGGATCTGTCGGAAGACGGGCGGGTTTCACGGTCCGTTCACCATCGACAGGATCTGTCGGAGCGGGCGGTATCCGGTCAGTTCCCCCCTGACAGGATCTGTCGGAGAGGGGCGGATCCGGTCAGTTCACCCCTGACAGGACTCTGGTCGGAGATGCGGGGTGGAATCCGGTCAGTTCACCCCTGCACAGGAATCTGCCGGAGCGGGGCGGGTCCGCGTCAGTTCACCCTCGACAGGATCTGTACGGAAGCGGGGCGGATTCCGGTCAGTTCAACCCCTGACAGGATCTGTCGGAGTGGGGCGGATCCGGTCAGTTCACCCCTGACAGGATCTGTCGGAGCGGGGCGGGTCCGGTCAGTCACCATCAACAGGATCTGTCGGAGCGGGGCGGATCCGGTCAGTTCACCCCTGACAGGATCTGTCGGAGCGGGGCGGGTCCGGTCAGTTCACCCCCGACAGGATCTGTCGGAGCGGGGCGGGTCCGGTCAGTTCACCCCCGACAGGATCTGTCGGAGCGGGGCGGGGTCCGGTCAGTTCACCATCGACAGGATTGTCGGAGCGGGGCGGGTTCCGGTCAGTTCACCTCTGGCAGGATCTGTCGGAGCGGGGGCGGATCCGGTCAGTTCACCCCTGACAGGATCTGTCGGAGCGGGGCGGGTCCGGTCAGTTCACCCCCGACAGAATCTGTCGGAGCGGGGCGGGTCCGGTCAGCTTCACCCCCGACAGGATCTGTCGGAGCGGGGCGGGTCCGGTCAGTTCACCATCGACAAGATCTGTCGGAGCGGGGCGGGTCCGGTCAGTTCACCATCAGCAGGATCTGTCGGAGCGGGGCGGGTCCGGTCAGTTCACCATCGACAGGATCTGTCGGAGCGGGGCGGGTCCGGTCAGTTCACCATCGACAGGATCTGTCGGAGCGGGGCGGGTCCGGTCAGTTCACCCCCGACAGGATCTGTCGTAGCGGGGCGGGTCCGGTCAGCTCACCCCGACAGGATCTGTCGGAGCGGGGCAGGTCCGGTCAGTTCACCATCGACAGGATTTGTCGGAGCGGGGCGGGTCCGGTCAGTTCACCTCTGGCAGGATCTGTCAGAGCGGGGCGGGTCCGGTTAGCGGGCGGCCGGCTCGACCAGCACACGCCGCAAGCGTCAAGCAACCCGGGTCCTACGACCTTACTGGATAAAAGGAGAGCTGGTGCTGTGTGAATGTTAGATGGCTTCGGTGACGACGCAAATGGTCGCTAATGTGATGTGCAGAGGACCCACGGATCGTATAGAAGAGGGTGCTGCGCATGTATGATAAGACTGCCACCAACACAACACGGCTTTTGATGTAGCTTTGTCTGTTTTATTTTCATTTTGAAACCGACCATTTTGTATCGGGCTTCGAGTCGATGTGAATACATCAACGGTCTGTGTAGATATGTTTCCTGGCACCTGCTCCTGCACGCGCTCGAGTGGACCTGCTCTCCAGCGCCGTGCGGCTGCGGGGGCGCGGTGCCGTACCTGCCAGGCGAACGCCTGCTCCTGCACGCGCTCGAGTGGACCTGCACTCCAGCGCCGTGCGGCTCCGGTGGCGTGGTGCCGTACCTGCAGCCAGGCGAGCGCCTGCTCCTGCACGCGTGGCGCGCTCGAGTGGAACCGCACCGACACAAACTGGTACATTTGGTCGGCGTCGAAGCCGAGCGGAGACATATCCGGGTCCAGCAGCTTGCTGCAAACATAACATGCATGTAGTAGGGTCACAAGCGACGCCACTGGCGACCGTGTGTTACATACCGCAGTTAACTGTATCATGTTTTCGAAAATCGTTTGTTGCACGCTGCAAGTGACGCAGTAAAACAACCTCCAGGAATTGTAAGGAAACACCTCACAGCTTTTAACCAAACCACGTATGACTTTTAACAGGGTGCTAAAGCACCGCAATGGGGCTAAAACACTGGGACAAAAGCAGGGGGACAAAAGCACTGAGACAAAGGCATGGAGACCAACACACAAGACAAGGGACCTCGAGTATCGAACAGGGTCATCCCTGTTAGGGACCATGGATTGGGTCCAGGGACACTTAAATTGCGCGCACAAACCAGTAGCACGGAACACTAAGAGCTATCGCTCGCCGGCGCCGTAACAACAGGGCGATGTCCTCTGCGAGCCGTCGAACCGCGCCGGCGCGAGGCCGGGCAGTCGCTGACCTGAGAATGATCTTGAGCTCGGGCAGCTCGTCCTCGGGCACGTCCTGCAGGATGGCCTCCAGCCAGTTGGGCATGATGTGGTTCCATAAGTCGGCACTGATGATGTCGTACGGCACCAGGCAGAACAGCCTGTGGAAGCCCTCCTGGATGTGCTGCGTCTTCGACACCAGGCCGTCCCTGCGGGCCGGCGGTTATCGGTGTCGGTCAGGCCGCAAGCCACCGAAGCGGACGAGACAGCACCGAGGCTTAACGTCCTAGACGTGCATGCTGCGAGAATATGTTCGCTTAACAACGACCGCTATAAGCTCAATCGAGATCATCTAGAAGCCATATAACAAACATCTCAAAAGCACGGCTGAATTTAGGTACCAGCTCCAACTACCCGGGGGCTCTCCCAGCCAGCACTAGCGGCTGTGTCCTGAAGCCCAGACGCCCAGTGTGATGTTTCTGCTTGCAACCAGCACGACCGTGGCGGCGTCACCCTCAGGACTGACCAGTGTCCGCCGACCCTGGCGTACTCGGGCGGCCGCGGCAGCAGGCAGGAGGCGAACGTCTTGAAGTGGCCGGCCAGGATGTTCTGCAGCCAGCTGTGGATGTACTCGGACTTCAGCAGCTCCAGCGCGCCGCCCGTCTGGTCTGCAACACGAGCCACGTCGTCGTCAGCGCGGTTCACGCGGAGACCGGCCGCCGTCGTCAGCGCGGCTGACGCCGAGACTCGCTGCGGTCGTCAGCACGCCGGACGCGGAGACTCACCGCCGTCGTCAGCACGCCAGACGCGGAGACCGGCCGGCGTCGTCCGCGTGCCCAGCACTGAGATCGGCCGCCACCGTCAGCACGCGGACACGGATACCGGCCGCCACCGCCAGCCGGACGCGCCAGCCAGCTCTTGTTGGTGTTCGTGCATGCCCGAGAGGCATGAAGGTACCGATACCCTTTCCACGTCCCCAAGATGCGTGATTATGCAGCCAACGTGGCAACAGGATATCGAGACTGACAAACTCCTGGTAATCGGCACTGTAGCAGCAAACGGTCTGCCCCTCCCTTGCAAATACCTTGTGACGGGTAATACTGGGCATCTTAACAGCAACAGATTTGCACTCACAAAGTGTGCTTATCAGTGTTCATATCTATATGCCCACAGGTATGCAATCTTGCATACTAGACACTTGCATGCGATCTCAAAGCCACCTTGACCACCAGAAGCGGCCGGTTGGCGTACAGTCTCCGAGGTAAGCGGCCGGCTGACGTACCGTCTCCGAGGTAAGCGGTCGCCTCGAACCAGTTGAAGAGGGCTGCCAGCAGGCGCGCCAGCGTGGCGTCCGGCGTGGTGCGGTCCGGCGTGCAGAGGTTCACCAGCAGCCAGACGCCCGTAGCGGCTGAGCGAGCGGCGCTCCTCCAGCGACGGACCCTCCGGCTGCCGGAGCCACACGCCAGCACGCGTCACCGAGGCGTAGCACCATCACCGCGCAGAGGCTGGCGCACCGCCCTGGATACCCCGCGGCGCAGTCGGGACCCTGGTACCGCGGCCGGTCCCACCACCGTACGGCAGGTCCCAGTATCTGGACCCGGTGGCCCATCTTTCTCAGAGCTCCTAATCTGTACATTGTCCAATCAGGCATGTGACCTCACTGCACCTGTCACGCCTTGTGCCTACGCAGCTGCACTCTCCCCGCGACATGGCCTGTACGCTCACCTGCGGATTACTACTTACATGAGGCCTGCCAAGTGGAGTGGATGAGTGCGCCAGTGGGCCAAATGGAGCGGGAGGGCGTGCCATTGGGGCAAGTGGAGCGGGAGGGCGTGCTAGTGGGGCAAATAAGAGTGGATGAATGTGCCAATGGGCCAGGCGGAGTGGATGAGTGTGCCAGTGGGCCAAGTGGAATGGATGAGCGTACCAGTGGGCCAAGTGGAGTGGATGATTGTGCCAGTGGGTCAAGTGGAGTGGATGAGTGTGCCAGTCGGCCGTCCATTACCTGGTTGGCGTCATCCAGGAGGCCGGCGCGGGTGTGGCGGTCCTGCTCGCGACTTCCGCCGACTGTCGGCCAGCGGCTGCGCCTCCTTCAGCAGACTGCCGGCCACCGCACCGGGGGAGTCACAGGGGTGTTAACAGGGAGTCAATGGGGTGTTAACGGGGAGTCAACTGGGTGTTGACGGGGAGTCAATGAGGTGTAAATGGGAGTCACATGGGTGTTCACGGGGCCGACGGGGAATAAACGGGGGGTCACTAGGATGTTAACGGGGAGTCAATGGCATGCAAACGGGGAGTCACCTGGAGTGTTAACGGGAGTCGACGAGGAATAAAGGGGGTGTTACGGGAAGCCACCTGGTGTCGACGGGGAGTCACTATGGAGTCACAGTGGAACCGTCGGGTTTACCGCGGAGTCATCGGGTTGCCACTGCGGAGTCATTGAAGAACTGTCCTGTATGACGGGGCGTCATCGAGCGTCATGGCAACGCCACTCAGCTGGCGTGGCGTGGTTGACACCACGGCACTGGAAATGTTTCGAGGCACCACACAACACCTGCTACGATGGGCACACACGTCCTGCCAGCGACTGCACCCACAGGCCTCAGACGGAGCGGCACAGCCCCGTGGCCGCCCACGCGCCGCCGATCGACTCACCTGACCACGGCTTCCACCATGTAGCGGGAGACGTCGGGCGCCATTTTCCACGGCGAGCCGATGCGGTACTGGACCAGGTGGTCGCCAGCCACGCCGGTTGTTGTGTCGAATGCTGTCGCACTGGGCACAGTACCTGATCGGCCGGTTACCGTTGTAGGAGGCGCACTCGATGCTGAAGCATGTGCAGATGGCCAGCTTCTCGTTCGAACGGCAGTTCTGGAATGAAAACAAAAAATGAAACTGACGTCAGGCGGGTTGTTGAGAACAGAGGAAATATTCCTAAAATAAGATTATGTCATTACTGGCATATTTGCGAAATGGGCGATCGGGTAAACAAAATCGCTGAATACGCGAAAAACGCATCATTCTTGTGTGCTACATACCGGTGGCGAGTCACTCGCTGGTCCCTTCACCCACTTTGAAGACTCTAGTTTATCCGAAAAGCTCATTCCGCCAGCTAAGCACCACACGCACCTTGTTCTCACAAGTGGTGGACACGTGCTGCATAGGAAGCAGGATCTCGAACATGCTGATCTGCGAGTTGGCGGCCCGGATATCCTGCGAACAGTGCTGCAAAGAAACGATAGTGTTTGTGAGCACGACACTAGAGATTGGCACCAATTATGAAGCAGGAACTTCCGTTCCGTGCCCGCCAAAGGTATTATAAGTAAATTTACTAAGGCATAATTAGTAAGGCTTTCGTAAATTGTAATGGTTATTTGGACGACACAGTAACTATCAGTAAAATCGCTATCTTCCCAGCCAGATCCCAACCCACCACATGCAACACCAAAAAGGCATCCGGGTAGCGTGTGTAGGGCGACTTCAGACCTCCGGACAAAGTGTGGTACAACACGAGGCCTGAGCTCTGCCTGTGCCGCCCAGCTGGCCGACAGGCGCCTGGTCCCTAGAGTCGCTGACGCGTGCCCCCGCGCCGCCAGCGGAGCCGGACCATCCCCACCTGGCAGAGATAGAGCGGCGGCGGGTACTCGGAGCCCTGCAGTACGGCCACGTTGTGGTCCAGACACAGCTGGATGGCCTCGTTGTTCTCGTTGGAGGGGCAGTTGTCGCGCTCGCACTGAGTGCGGCTCCCAGCCTGACGGGCAGTGTATCGGCTTATATCGGCTCAGCCGCCTCAGCTCGGGGCAAGGGACTGCTCTGGCCCGCGACATAAGGCCTCGCAGTCTGTCACGTCAGCAGACCCAATGCTGAGCTACGCCGCTCTGAAAGGGCCCCCGGAGTGGAAAAGATGTCGGAAGAGGCCCGCATGGGGAAAAGGCGGATCGGTTGTGGGGGGGGGGAGGGGGAGGGGGGGGGGTCGGCTTGGCAATCAGCACGCGGACATAACAGGACTGCATCCGGCACCAACGGACAAAAATGACCACTCAGAACGCAGATGTCCTCAACCCCTGGAGGATGGAGACGTGGGGAGAGGATTTGCGCTTCATGAAACCATAAGGATGAAGATGACATGTCGGCAAGATGGTGAATACGCAAGATCATTAACATACAGATGGCAGGTACCTCATCTTTTAGATAAAGCTGAGCAAGTTAACAGTGGCTGTTATGATCTAAATACGTTCGTGTATGTTGGCAAGCTGCCCAAAAACTCAGGTAACGCTGGAAGCAATGTCTGTTTTGAACAACGCGTAAAGAAGGATAAAAAACGGCGATGGTAAATTATACTTACCGATGTCCTCGATATCCAGGCCTGGTAAGAACGTGACATGGCGCTATTATTGCATGAGCAACAAGGAACTACACTGCAGTAACACAAAAAGCGTAGTACGATAACGAAGACGCGGTGCTGAGCTCTACCCGCAATACAGTGATACAAAAAGTGTAGTACAGTCACGAAAAACCCGTGCCCTCCTCTCTAAGGGGAGCCATCAAAACGCCCTAGATTGCA
The DNA here is from genome assembly GCF_011947565.3 of Pollicipes pollicipes. Taxonomy (NCBI): domain Eukaryota; kingdom Metazoa; phylum Arthropoda; class Thecostraca; order Pollicipedomorpha; family Pollicipedidae; genus Pollicipes; species Pollicipes pollicipes. The sequence goes on along the minus strand of NW_023596136.1, from coordinate 9,848,245 downwards.
AAGTCCCGTGTTCACATTGTTCAAGATCGCGACATCCAGCGTTCATAACGTCGAGCATGCGTCCAATTCCGTACCTATTGGGGGAAAGACAGTAGTATAGCCTTATTCCTCGGAAAAAAACAGGAGAATGGAGATAAAGTTAGGTTGATATTTCGCCTAAATGCCTTTCTCGAAACAATAATAGAAATGAATTCAAAATTGCCTGCCGATGATCCTGCTCGATTTTTCAGGGTTCTTGTTTGAAACAGCAAGTCACAGTTTTTACAAGACACCGGCATTCAGGGGATTACACAAAGAGCGATTGCCAGCCATTACCAAGGTACAGCGTATATCTGCGATCTAGAATGCCCGGACATACAGTGAACATGCAAATGAATTCAAGCAAATAGGCATCACGCATCACGCTTCATTCAAACATGCAAGCGGGTTGAAGTAAACAGGCATCACACATCGCGCACCAATTATACAGCAAACGACTTTATTAAACAGGCTATCACACATCACGCGTCAGGCATCACTTACACATGTAATCGATTTTAAGCTAGCGCACCTCACACATAGAGGCACACATCACGTTAGCATAATTGGCCATGATCTATCCCCATTCTCCTGGTTTTTCCGAGGAATAAGGCTAATACTACTGTCTTATCCATGTGACTAATGTTTCTCGGTTATGCACTGAACAACTTACCTATTGGGGGCATTTAAAGGGTCTAGGCGCGCAACGTCCAGAGCCGCATAATCCAGAGTCGTAAAGTCCAATGTTTAGAATGTCCAGTGTCCCCGGCACTTATGCAAGCTTAGATTAGATTATATTTTTTACTCCCTGCCGCTATTTCCCGCTTTTGTAACCAGATGGCACAGCCAACCTGGCATTTTATCGATGATCACGTGATGCTTACCGCGGAGCATAGTCACTATAAATTACGTTGACGCCTGGCGGCCGTGTCCGGCCTGGGCGCGGGCTGCGTCCCGGGGCTCACCGGGGCGCATATTTTGGGGCACTTATTTGCTGACGACCCTTCACTTGTCAGAGCTCTTTCTGTTGACCTGCCCGGGCACTCTTGATCGCACAGAGGCATTACTTCATGCACACTGATCTTGGGTCATTTCCCCTGCTCAGAGGATCCTGTGCCTGGCCGGACCCATATGTTAGCCTGCCGGGGCACTCCCGATCATTTCGGGGTCCCACCATATGACTGTTAGGTTCTTCTCGCTCGTTACGAGGACCCTTCACTGTTGACGGGAGCCTCTTTGTCGGGCTGCCGCAGTAGTTTCGACCGCTCAGGTGCCGTCCTTATTGGTCTAGGGTTTTCCCAAATTTTAGGAGGGGCATGCGCCGTTGAATTGGACCTAAACCTTAACAGTTTTGAGTGGGGCTTTGCGTCTTATCGACTGATGACCTGAATTTACCGGCTATGCCGACTACACCAATGAATTTGTTCTTGTAACTGTCGAGCATAATTCTACATACCGCCGATATCATGCATATCGTTTCCGTTGTTTATCGAATTTGTGGCAGCTATTGTACTTGTACGTACATCTTTAATACATTTTGAAGGATAGGATATTTTGTACTTTCTTGCAACAGACAAAGCAAAAACTCTGCATTAGTCCCTCAGCCATCAGCTGATCTCATGAACTACCCGGCTAGCCACAAGTAAGCTAGAAATCAGGTTTGAGTTTTTATTTTGATGGTATAAGCGTCCAATCTAAGTGTATGCTGCAATATTTTCTCCGAAATACTTAACCTCAAAATGACAGGATCCACCATGATCTGGAGAAAATGAGCCAGCTCCATGTATTTGCATACGGAACACGCCTGGTTTTCTAGGGTTGCGCACAGTAAACTATGTTCCAGTCTACAAACTGCATGCATAAGAATATCAAACTCGATGGTCGGAATACGACGATTTCTGGTGGATGGAACAATGAACCCTTGGGAGTTCACAAAGTAGGAGGCTTTCTCCAGTTGTGTAGCATTTTCGCGGTGTACATGTGTGGATATTTATGCATATATGTATATATATATATATATATATATATATATATATATATATATATATATACACACATACACATATATATATATATATATATATATATATATGTGGTTTTGTAACAAACGGCAGACCAAGCTCGCAGAGCTTGCACGGTATATGAATGGTGGCTGGCTCTTCTACATATCTGGTTCTTCATTTCACTTATGCAACTTAAACACTTCAAATCAGAGCATAAAACACGAACATGCCAACAACAATAGGTTTTTTCACTGGATAGCACCCACTCCCGTTTTGATTTGGCAACAACACACGATTCTTTAGCCGTGCAGAGGACATCATTAGCACCGCACATTGTGAATAACACAATAACATGGTAAATGACAACACTGCATGCCAATCACCCAATACCAGCGTCATTCATCAGTGTCTTGTTCCTCGTCTAAATGTTTTATTTGTGATGCTGCTCTAAAGAGATAACTCAATAGTTTTGATCCACATGTTTCCTTAAAAGTCGTTTGTGGTCATGAATCAGTAATGCACCCAGAATGCTGAGTTTGTTGTTTTGTGTGTAGATGATAGAATTGCAGTGTTTTGTGTAAGCGCTCGGCGCGAGAGGAGAGTATTGTGGCCGGGCTGTACGTGATTCCTTGGTGCCCCCTCCGTGAGGTGCTCTGTGAGACGTCGGGACAAAAATGTTGTAGTCACACCACTGTAGGGTACGGAACCTCGCAGAACACCTAGCCAGCGGTGAACAGGAGAGTGGAAATGACCACGCATTGGAAACCGGTTCTTTCCAACGCTTTATGAAATCAATTGGTACGCGTGTAAAAGGTATCTCGGGCGGGATGTTTCACCAGTGGCAATTTTAGATTAGTAGTACGGACGGGTTACGGGAAGGCGCAATGGGAAGGCGCAATGGCGTGACCTCTCTCGCTCGTAACGCTGCAAACTGCTTCCGTTCAGAGAATCGACTGGTCAGCCAACTGAATTACATTGGTAAAACGTTCTGGTCAGCAGCTGAAGGGCATTCCACCCTCATCCTGGAGTCCACAGCGGCTTTCATTCTGGTGATAACCCCCAGGACCGTACGGAGACCCTCAGAAGGATGCACCACAACCGGTCCCCCCCCCCCCCCTGGATGCGGCTGACCCTCTGCCTGAGACATACAGCAACGGATCGGCGCAGGGACCCTCGCTGATGCAAGCACTGCTAGCTGGCACAGGAAGTCCAATAATTGGTAGCGAGACACTTATCCGCCTTATCGGCGCCAGGTTGAAACGGTGCGGAGGATCCTCGTCTGGTACTGGTGTCCCTGACTGGTACAAGCCTCTCCGCTATCACATTGTACATGTGAGCCCTTTTTATCATATCTCATGAATCCTTTCATTGCCAGGAGGGGCCAAACCAGCACAATAGGCCCTTTACCATACGGGGTCCCATAATCGTCCCTATTAGGCAAATGTGTTCCTGGTCGACCTGGGGCTCGCTGCCGACACATGGTCTCCTGCCAGCGACTGTGGTCACTGACCAGCAGCGTGGGTCCTTCATTGTTCCAGGTGTCCCGACGAATGTAGGCTGCCTTCTGATTGGACATTTGGAGATATTGGCCTTTCCCCTGCTCGGGACATGACAGCTAGGCCCCAGAATGGCGCGGAAAGACCTGTTCGATATTGCTGTTCTGTCAGCTGCCTCAAATAGAGACAAAGTCGCATGGGGCCTCCGATCAGTGCTGATCTGACATTTTAGGATCCGGCCTTTGGGGTGTGATCCATCCATACGACCTCTGACCCTGCCCTTCGGCCGCTTTAATCGGGCTCTTAATCTGCGGCCCCAAGGGGCCAAAAAAGGACTCTCAGTACACATGGGACCCTCGGAGTTTAAGAGGTAGGTTGGAGGGAGTTGTACTTAATTCGGTCCCCGTGAAAATTAAGCTTTAGAGGCCATTTTAAGTGCCCCTGAAATTTTGTATCCGCTTTGAATGAATGTTTGGGCCGTTTGTGGTGTTCCGATTGAAAATGGGTGCTGATAAAAATACATTTTATAATGTCACGGAACGTTCACGGTTTCTTGATGCCTTTTCACCGAAGGTGCCGAACCCTGGATTTCAACAGTGTAAGGCAGGGCAATTGTGGTGCCCCTGTATTTCGGTGCCTCTTGAAGACAAGTTCTGGACCACCTTCAATTGTTCTTTCAATCCGCCCACTTGCATTTGGTATCTCAGGGAAATAAATGCAGCGCTGGTCCGAAAGAAAGGTCATTCCTGGCCGAACGGGCCAATGCAGGGATTTCATTAATGGAGAGGCCTGGGTATTGTGATGACTCCTGGAATTATGTGCCTCCGGAAAATAAATGCTACGATGCCCCAAAAGGAAGGTTGCTGGTTAGAAGACTAGGGTGACAATAGTGTAGTGGTTAACGCGCCTGCGTTAACTACTGCACGTCGAGGAAACCCTAGTTACAGGATTCCATTCTCCGTGGTGCCCCGCCCTTCCCACCAGGGTGAGAGGCAGGCGACGCCATATTGCCTCAGCAGCTAAGTGCGTCGTAAAGCCACAATGACAACAAAGGTTCATAGTGCCTGTTTCCCTGCACAGGGTGCCCCTTCCCTGAATTCAGATTCCCATCCATCCGATTCCGTCCTGTCTGATTCGGAATTTTCCAGAGTGAAAGGCATCCCGATTGTGAAGCCACTGGGTTTTGGTACATTTCTAAATTTATGGTTTTGGGCTTTATAAATGGCCCTGCTTCGACTTAGTACCCTTCGAAAATAAAGATGATGCCCGCCTCCCCAGGGAGGTGTCTGCGCCTGCTTGCTTACGGGTCCGATCCAGCATTTATCAGTGTGGAAGGCTCAACATAGTTTATATGCCCCTGGAGTTCATGGCTCTCTCAGGGTAAAGGGTCAGGGCTCTTTCTGGTGCCTGATCGAGTAGAAGCCCTAATCGACTGCTGGAGGTCCGCGACCGGCGTAAAAGGCTCTCTGAAAGGCATTGAGGGCCCGGGCCGCATGGCCGGGATCCCTAATACGATCTCCACCGAGCCCTTCGAGCCCTTTGGAGCAACAAATCGGGACTTTGATCGCTTTCCCCAGAGCACTACGGCGGGATGGAAGGGGGGGGGGGCACGTGCCCCTGTACATCTCCTGTGTGGGCCACTGGAGGTCCCTGAGGAGTGAATGCGACCCCTGAACGACCAGAATATACGAGTAGTTTCCCGGTCCCTTAGTGTCCAAAGACTGAAGGGTACAGAGGTCCAAGCACTTGTAAGAGCCCTTAAATACTTCCATATCCCTGGCGGTCAGGAAGTCCTGACTGAGCGGCCAGAGGGGACCCCGAGTTTACCAGATGGGGCCTCCGGGCTGCTAGACGATGCCACGGTATTTTCTGAACTTTCGTTTGGCAATACTTTTTGCTCTTGTCATTCAGAAGGCCCTTTTTCGAACTTCACGGGTCCGAAAAAGCTCCTCCGGGGGGTTCCCGGACCCCCCACCTCTCCTCCTTCAACAGCCAGAGCCTAATAGAGTCTTCAGCCAAGACTGGAGACCCCGTGCATTTCCCGATTGAGGCTGAACGACCTTGCCGTATCCTTTCTGATTGCCTATCGATTACTATTGATACACATGATACATTGGTCCCCTCTCTCACGCCGAACACCCTCTGACCGGGATGATTGACCCTGGATCGACGCAGGGACACTCGCCGACTCAAAAGGTCCCAAGCGCAGCCGGTTTGATAAATGGCACAGGGATCCCAGTTCAACACCATCTGGGTCCTACAGAAAACGGGTACAGCGACCCCTGTCCGGTGCTGGACCGTGACTGACACCAGACCCTTCCATTACGCCGCCCGTCAAGAAGGAGGAGGGGGAGGGGGGGGGGGGCTCCGGTCCAGCACGAGCGAGATGCAGGGATGTCCGACATGTCCCGGATGTCCGGTCCGCCGGGATGTGTACCGCGGCGAACCGAGTGAAACCGAGTCAGAGGCCCCGGGCTCTAACGCAAAGATGGCGGCGTGCCCGGCTGAGCTGGCAGTGTTTTCGACCGCGGACGAGCTGCCGCACGGACAGGCCCTCGCGCACATGTGGCGGTGGCTCCGTTCTCGGCCGAGCGGCGGCGCGCGCGTGGCTGCGTTCTTTATTTGGCGGCCGGGCTGCCTCGTCCGCCGGCCCGCCGCGGGCGTGGCTGCCGGCCAGACCGCCGAGCTGGGCAGAGCCTCCGGGCTGGCTTGTGTATCCGAGCTCCGCGTCCAACCGATGCACATTTTTATTCCCCACACATATACAGTGATTGAGCGGAAGCGTTGTTTGCGAGTTTGGCGGGCGACGATTTGTTTGTCGGGACGGGCTCTAATACCGATTGGGGCTTTACGTCTCACCGGCTGCCAGGGGTTGTTTCGAGGCAGAACGTGTCTATTACGTATTTTATCAGGCATTAGGTACGTGGGATGCGGTAGTGCTGTGGCCCCGGACCCTATCCCAGGATAGAAAAGTCCAGAGATGAGCACCCTAACCACTAACCACCATGCCAACCATCGCTCCTCTGCGGCGTGAACTGCACCCGTCTCTATAAACTCCAGACTGGTGTTGCTGGACTCCCAAATTCTATACGAGGGAGGTTCGGGAGGCGTAAGAAGAGTACAGCGTGTCAAGATTGATAAACTGGATGGTGAATACAAGCCCACGATTCTTCTCCCAATTCATCCAGCCTATGTGTCGCAAACCAACTCAGTGACATACACACGGCTCCGCTGTTCAGATGGTGAATCAACAGCGCATTTAAGGCGCAGCACTTGCGTGGTGTTTTGCATGACGTTTGGCAGGCAGTTAAATACATCCGCAGTCAAGTGTGCTCTTTTATTTCCTATTTGCTTGCAATCAGGAGCGCGGGTTCCCTGTTCAGTTGCAGAGATTTCACCCCACGCCGGAACTTTGGCTACAGCCTGCATATTTGTGAAAAAGTCAGCCAAATTCCGGGGAGAAACCAAGTTGACGGCACATTATCAGGGCATTCTATTAGGGTACTCTTCGTTTTTTTCATAGCTCAGCCAACCAACTTATTTTGGGAAACCACGCCCCCGATTTCAACGAAACAAACTGAAGAAACGCATTGTTTGTAGACTAGGTCATTGAACATGTCGAACCAGGGAGGTGGTATCCGGGTTCAGCTGATGAGACAGCCCCCCCCCCCTTCCCCCGCCCTCCTTTGAGAATAAAGGCATGTAAAATTTGTAATAAGTCCTGGTTGCAGAAGCGTGAGAAATAACTTGCAACTGGGGGAGGGGGAGGGAGGGGAAACAGCCAAATAAAAGCACTAAAAATATAGGTTAACGTGCCAGGAGTTGGAGATCTACATGCGCGCCTACCTGGAGCAGTCATCAAATCAGTCAGCGTTACACATCAGTCACGAATTCCTTGACAAAATTAGAAACATCATCAACAAATGCAGTGAATAACGGAGCAAAATACCACAGAGTATTTTATCCACAGCCCACAATACCAAACAGCAGGCGCCCTGACAAGTGCTTCCCACGGTTACCGTGCAGCTACTGCCGAGTAACCAGCTGTTTTCCGATGTCACGAGCCAGGGATCCAAGTTTTGAATTAGTTCATGCGCTTGCTGCCAAGCGTGTGCTGACACGGCAAGGCTTACATGCTCAAACAAAACGTTGTCCATATCCATGCACGTTGGTTTAAACTGGGCAGCACTGTGCCGCATGACGTCACTCGTCGGCTGAGGCGGACGAAATCGGCTACGGTAGCCTCTATCGGGCAATATCCGAACCATTAAGCAGAGGGTTGCAAGGAAGCGGTAGAGTATCTCGACCCGTGGATCTCACGCACGCTGGACTTTATGAACGCTGGACGTTTTGAGCTCTGGCTGCGGTTCTGGACGCTGCGCGCCTGGACTTTCTGATTCTCCTCTGTCCAGGGACATTGGATGGTTTCTGCATGTTGTGAACGCTGGATGCTGCGCTTCTAGACGTTTGACCAGTGAACGTTATGAGCTCTGGACGCTTCAATATGCATCCGTGCTGAGTTATGTCTTCGGGCCATTCAACGTAACAATCGGGCATTTTATCCAGCGATGGGAGCCTTGGCACAGCCTTGGCCTTGACCTGACAGGTGGATGATCGTAACTCTGACCCTTTAACGGGCCGACGACCCGTGACCCTGGCCCCTGGGCAGACGGGTGACTCGTGACCTTGATCCCTGAGTGGGTAGGTGAACCGCGACGCTGACCACTGAGCGAGCGGATGATCCGTGACACTGACCCCTGAGCAGGCGAGTAACCCGTGACTCTGACCCCTGAGCGGGCCGGTGACCCACTGACTGACCTGTGAACTTGAGCAGGTGGCCGCGCCGGTCGGCAGACGACGGATTGAGCGCCGGCCAGTAGTGGAAGAGCAGGTGGGCGGCCGGCAGCCGGGCGCTGACCGTGCCGTGCGCGATGATGCAGAACAGGTCGCGAATCACCATGCGCCGACGCGACCATCACCGTCTCCAGCAGCTGGCAGTGCAGCGCTTGCCGTCGCAAATACGGCTTCACGACACGAACCGGGACCGGTCAGCCGGGCGAAGAGATGGCGCTAAAACCCACTCAAGACTAGCCCCCCCCCCCTCTCCTCCCCCCCCCCCACCAGTTTCCTTTGATATGTGAACTTTTGGTTCCCCTGCCCAAAATCGGTGCCCCCCACCCCCAAAGTACTGGGCGTAATATAAACGGTTTCCCCCTACCTTTCCACTAAGCGAACGAGCGCACCAGCATATGACTTAAGGACGTCAGGCAGCTACCATACACGTCACAAGAACACGTGCATATCCCCACCTCCAACCGTACCAAGCAGGGGCGTAGCCAGACCTTTGCCAAGGGGGGACACAGGGTTCACACAGTCCCTTCTGAGTCTTGACAATAAAAGGGTCCTTTCCCCAAAAAACATCCCCGGATATGGTCCGTTTGTTATTGGGAGACACGTTTTTGTTATATATATATATATATATATATATATATATATAATATGTGTGTGTGTGTGTGTGTGTGTGTGTGTGTGTGTGTGGTGTGGTGTGTGTGCGTGCGTGCGTGCGTGCGTGCGTGCGTGCGTGCGTGCGTGCGTGCGTGCGTGCGTGCGTGCGTGCGTGCGTGCGTGCGTGCGTGCGTGCGTGCGTGCGTGCGTGCGTGCGTGCGTGCGTGCGTGCGTGCGTGCGTGCGTGCGTGCGTGCGTGCGTGCGTGCGTGCGTGCGTGCGTGTGTGTGTGTGTGTGTGTGTGTGTGTGTGTGTGTGTGTGTGTGTGCATTGCACATTTCTACCCTCTCTAACTGGAATAAAGGCGAGACGCTACTGCAAAATCAATTCTGCCTTATGTTTGCAATAAACATACTGACAAAACCATGCGTTAACTGACTGTATGAAATAAATCGCCAGCGTTCTTCACTTGACAACGATCCAGTGGATTCTCAAGTGGGTAGAGCTAAGAAATTTTGCCAGAATTCCTGTCTGGGCTGTACAGAGCATAGCAAGGGTTCCGTGTATGTACACTGAAGATCAAAATGGGTCAAAATGCGTATTAACATTGACAAACCATGTTTGTCTGGATGTGTTCAACATTCAGTCAGAATCGACTAGTGGTAAAAGTTCCGTAACGTACTTTTGAGCAAGTGCACCCGCATATCCTGGAAAAAACTCGACGCCAGGCGTTGCAGTCTCCTAGGTCGCGCAGCGCCGGCCTCGTGGCTAACACTATGTCGTGGCTAACAGGTGACCAAAAATGGTGCCGCATCTGAAAGAAGTACCTTTGAACACTTTTGGACACCAAATCTTATATTTCAAGATATGCCGGGCGTATATTTCACCTGTACGTATTTAGATCAACAGCAAGGCGAAGTGGTGCTGGAATCTGGTCGTGGAAGTGGAAGAGTAGGGTGAAATCTCTAATGTCTGCGTTACTGTAACTGCTTATCCTGTCCAGAGAACAACCTCAAAGTTGTAAACAACAACGCCCAGTGTAATTGCTGAACTGCACGAATTAATTTTAAAAGACATTAAGAAACAATGTTTTACAATGCACAATGTTGCGCGCTCGGCACCCGCCTCCAGACGTTACTTGCAGTGGCCAACGCCATTCGGTTTTGCGAAAAGTGCGACCCAATAACGCATTGGCGTTAACCACTACACTAGCGGCACCCGGCGCGCAGGCTCAAACCTTTTGATGGTATTTGTTTCACTAGTCGATTCTGCAAAATAATGAACGCTCTCGGGGAAACATGGCTCGGCCTCGTGTTTTGAACTCATTTGGTTCCGTTCACATCCAACACTAGTGAGACCCCTTATTCCGGCAAAGGGATCCTCTGAAGTAAAACACTGCGGGGCACATTGTTGTTCCCGGTCAAGGGCTGCAGCGCCATTCTGTCCCGTCGCGATGTGTTTTCTGGCCGTCACTCTGGCGACTCAGGGCGGCATCCGCTGGCCGATCCGGAGGCCATTAGAGGGATACATCACATCCTATTGGTCCGCTCCCTGACGCGAGAGGCCTTCGGATCCGTACGGGTTGGCCCCGGATTGACGCATGAGCCGTCATTAACGCAATAACATCACTGTTCGCCGCAGGTAGCCAAATTTTTTAACACATACACTCCAGTGGGGCTGAACTGGCCCATACTGGAACAGGGTCGGAGCGGTCCACCGTTCGGTAGTGGAGCCCTGACTGGCAAAGGACTCTTCTAGTACCCCTCAATGCGAGCACTCATCATAAGTTCTTATGTTCCCTTTGACTGTCAGAGGGCCCCGACCAACGTAAGAGATCCTCTGTCATTCAGGCTCCCGTGCCCGTTCCTGTTGAGAAAAATCTTTCCCTGGCCGAATCGAGGCCCTCTTGTTGACACAGAATGCCCTGTTAGGCACTGCAGGCCCCTGCACGGTACAGGAACCCGACCAATGCAAATCGGGGGCCTGGCCTTGTCCCTGCTTGAGAAACGGGCCCCGGAGCTCAGACAAGTAAGGAAGCGACTGTTCGTCACTTGTAATCTCTGGTCGAAATAGAAGAACACTCTGCCTCTAGGGTTCTTATAGGTGCAAGAGATCATCTCACTGACATTTGAGATTACGGCCTTGTGGGAGGGGTCCTTAATGTGACCTACACCCAGCCATTCGGATCCCTCAGTCATCCCATTGGGCCCTTTATCTTTGGTCTCGAGACCCTTCGGCCTCTCTTTGGGCCCCTCAACACGCCGCTCCGACCCGGGAACACTTTCCGCCACAGGACCCCTGTTCGGCACTGTGGCACCTAACCGACACAGAAGCCCCCTCATTGTGTGAGGGAACCCGGACATTTCAAATCGCTGACCCGGCCGTCGTTTCTGCTTGGGTAATGGGTCCCAGGGTCTCAGACGGACGTGGAGCCGACTTTTCAGTGTTCGTGGTCTCCGACCGACTTATACACCCGTATTGTCTCAGGAGTTCCTCAAACGTTGCAAGAGGACCACTGACTGATATTTCAGGTCACTACCCTACAAGCCGCGATTCTTTGAGACCTACAGCCAGTCCCTCGGGTCGTTACGCCTTCCAACCGGGCCTTTGATCGTCGGTTCTAGGGGGCCGCCCGAGCCCCTCTTCGGGTCTCATCAAACACTGCCCTTGGTCGGCGCGGGGGTCCCTTGAGAGCACAGGACCCTCTGTTAGGCACTGTAGGTGGATAACAGACACAGATCCCAACCAGTGCAAATTACTGGCCCCGGCTTTGTAGCTGATTGATAAGTGGACCCTCCGGCCCATACTGACAAGGAGCCGAACTGTGCGGTACTGGTATTGCTCGGCCAGCATACGGGCCCATATCGACTCAGGGGTCCCTGATCTGCGCAAAGGGTCCTCTGACCGTTATTTGAGGGTCCGTGTTCACACGTCGCGGCCCCTGAATAAGGATCCGACCAGCCCTTTTATGCCCCTGGAACATCCAATCGGGCCCTTGATCGTCGGACCTGTGGGCCAAGTAAGCTGTTGGGGCTTCCTCAAACACCGCCTCTGGGCGACTTGGGGCCCCTTGACAACAGAGCGCCCCTGCTAGACGCTGTAGGGCCCGATCAATGTAAATCGCTGCCTCCGGCTTTGCCCCTGCTTGGGAAATGGGCCCTCAGGTCCATACTGCCACGGAGCCGACTGTGCGTTACTGGTGGAGTCTGACGGAAATATAGGCCCTTATCAACTAAGTTGGCCCCTGATCAGCGCACAGGGCCCTCTGGCTGGCATTGGAGTGCCTGGCCCTGCGGGCCAGGCCCCTGAATGAGACCTCCGGCTGGCTATTCGGGCCCTTAATCGCAGGTTCCGAGGACCCCCCGGGTCCCTCGGAACCTAAGGGGGGGGGGACACATGCCCCTTGTGCCCCCCTGCCTGCGCTACTAGTATCAAGACTACGTACGCTAACCACACGACCTATTTTGCTAAACCTAACTTCGGCATCCCATCCACACGCCATGCTTGCATTAACAACGCTTGACATTCCGGCGACTACAAACCAGAAAAGGGATGGACTATGTTGGCATGTCTTCAGCCACTGATATGACGCAAGTTTACAAAAAGCCTACTTATAGCAAGCAATAAGCAGTCACAACACACAAAAGACGCAAGCAATAAGCAGGCACTTACGCAAGCAATAAGCAGTCACAACACACAAAAGACGGCAACAATTAAGACATTTGGGGTACGAGTCCCTACCTGTGACGTCAGTATACTGGAACACCACCATGACGATGGCCGTGATGGAGCTTGAAGTATAATTCTCTACATCAGGGCCTGAAAACGTGTAAGCCATTTACACACGGATGCCAGTGTCTACATATATGCAACGGCACAGCACATAAAAACAAGTCGGTTATGTGTGGCAATTGCTTTATTAGAGCCCTTTCGAACAGAAATGCTCATTTCAGGGCTGTGGGCTAGAGGAAAATGGTTAACGGTGGAGAAGACTTGCATGCGCCGGGGGGGGGGGGGGGGGGGGGCAACCGACGAGCTTTATCCCGCGCATGCGCGCTGGGTACCCGGTCGGGGTCCTCTTCCCGCGGGGGCTGTTGGCCCAATGTGGCTGACGCATGCAGCCTGCCCCGGACAAGCGGCGTGTCACGAGGATGCAGGATGAAGCAAGATAGGGGATAAGAGGCTAATGTGGGGTAATGTTTTGATGAGCATGAGAGGAACCAACGTGCCCTGTTCACTCAGCGTTGTGGTAAAACGTCTTGGGAAATTGATCGCATTATTTTTTGAAACAACTGAAGCAAAAAGCAATGCACAGCTGAAAAAAGTAACGGGGGCAGTATCATTTGAATATCGATTTCCTAAACCGTACCGCGGTTTGGAACTGACAGGACATCTGATGCCACACCACGAAACTTGCATTCGACTCACTGAGCGTGAACGGCAGCAGGTAATGGCAGAGTGTGTTGACGATGTCCCGGTGCAGCGACACGGGGAACGTGGCCAGGCTGGAGGCCACCAGGTAGGGCAGCGTGTCGATCAGGCTGTGCTCCAGAAACGGCACCAGGCACGACATGGTGTGCAACAGCGACTGGCCGAACCCTGGCCGCCCAACAGGGATGTGTAAGCGGCAGGCACCAGGTCATGACACATGAGTGCGCCGTAGCGACCGGCACATAGTACAGCCCAGGCGGCGTTGCATATATGATAGTGTGACAGAATGATGGATAGGATCGAGATTACTACAAAAGAACACCTCATACCTGGTCACAGGATATAAGACACAACATGATATTGCATCACAGCAGGGAGAAGAAACTGGTCGAAACGGCATCACCCACGCCTTTCCACGAGGTACAGGCAACTTCCCCAACATCATCACCTGTTCTCAGGCCGCAACACCCCAGTCGCCGCTGGTGCCCGGGAGGACCAGCGGACCAGCGGCGGACCAGCCACTGACCGTGCACGCCGTACTGTAGGAGTGGGACGATGTCGAACAGCTGAACCAGCGCACGGTGCAGCCAGTGTAGTCAAGGCTGGGTAGAGCGCCAGCCGTGTGGCGTCCTGGTCAGGCCGGCGCAGCATCACCAACGGTGCCTCAGGCACGTCCTTTAGCACGCCTGCTCAGAGGGACAGGTCAGTGATGGGGCTGTCCCTCACTGGGCCGCTCACCCACAGAATGACCCACAACTCTAATGTGCAGGATAATCATGGTCCTCTTTTAGATTAATACAGCACTACTATTGTGGTGTTTTTCTGGGCTGTCATTTCTCACCTTGGCACAACAGAGCTAAGGCATAGAATCAGATCCTTCCACCTCAAATCTGCTTTACTCACCCATAAGTGTCAAAGAGAAGTATTTCAGTGTGCAGGCAATATCCAGCTCTGATGGTAATGGTATTCCATGCAGAAGACGCAGATAATAGTCCTGCAGATTCTTGATCTTCGCAGTGACTGAAATTATGTACTGGTCATTATTGCATGTTTTCAAACAGGGAGCAAGCTGCCCAAGCAAAAAAACTCCTGCTGGCCTGTGATGGAGCTAGGTCAACCGTGATACACATGTTTCTGGCAATGTGATATAAAACAAATTCTAGCAATTATCTTGGAATGTCAAAGGCTCCTAAGCAAGCCCCTATCAAGTCTACATCTGGCACACTGCAGCCAAAGTTTAATCATTTGAAAACCTTATAAATTTTGTAGGCACTACATAAGCAGATAATATCAGCATTTAAGTCCTGTTTTTAAAAGTGCAGCTCACAATATTATTGTAAAATCAAGTAAGAAGTGTCAAATCAATGTCTTGCCATTCTGCAGATAGTGTTTGGTGGGCCAGTAGCATAACAGGCTGAAAGGACCCAGGGTTCATGGTACTGCAGACAAAAATCCCAAAAACTCAATGATGGGAGAAAAGGCAGAAAATATTTCGCCCCATGCATGCATGAACTTTTACGATCCCGTCAAATAAAGATTATTCAATGTTCCCATGCATTATTTGCTTGCGACAGTGTGGAGACAAAAGCGCACTTACATGCAGCCGCTCGAGTGCCCATCTTGCTCTGTGGTTGAAGGGTTGTGGCTTATGTCTGCTGGTTAAAGACACCACAAATGAGATCTGTGCAAAGAAATCATTTTAACTTGCGCACCCCGCCCCCTCACATTGTTTACAAACTAAGGCCTTGGGGTATCGTCGCAGAAGCGCTATAAATACTCCTTTGGATCGATTGAAATAGAGCTGGGCGACATATCTTTAATTTTTTGGAACGAAATTTGGCTACAGCAAATAACAAAACTTTAACTCATTCCCGGGTCTTTGGGAGCAGTAAAATATTGTGACGTTGTAAATAAACTATTTTGTAAGGCTTGATGAAACCATATCGTTATTTTGTGACGAAACAGAACACGTATCACCCTTATGAAGTCCAGCGTTCATGCGACGGTAAGCTCAATTGAACATATAGAAAGGCATTGTGTGTGTGTGCTTGAGTATAGTCTACTGCATTATTTAAGTGTATTACAAGGTTTCTTACCAGCTTCGGCGCCTTTGCTAGATAATAGTTTCTAATATTCTCGTGGAAACAGCCCGTAGCACGGTACAGCCATGCACGGTGCACCGTCTGAATTTGAGACCAAACAGACCCACAAATGTGAATATGATGGAAATATAGCATCGAGAGTTTTTATAGGACGACAAAATAACCCATCGAAATAAGACTTGAAAAATTGCAAATATCTATTGCTGACTAATCCCGGCTGTACTTTAATGCTCAATTGACGTCAAAACCTGTTAACATGGCGCTACGGCGACGAAAGGGAGTAAACAAACCACGGGGATATACCTAGAGCATCCCTCAGTGTGTTCTTGGGTGATTTGGTGGAGGCGCAAGGCATAAGTCGTAGGTGTTTGGGATCAGAGGTACGTTGGAGGGGGGAGGGAGAGCAAGGAGTAGCAACTAAACGCCCTGGTCTCTACTGTCATGTCCACACGGGTGCAACAATGCATGTTCTGACTTTGTAACCACTTTTCAAGATGGCCCTGCATCCCAGCCAATAGTGACGCTCATTTTCATGAGATGATGCGAGGAGGCTCATTCCATTTGCGTGAGCATGTTCTGAACCTGCACGTACCAAGCAAGAGCTTTATTTGTTCTCCACATCGTATGTGACATCAACTGCAGTTTCAAATGTTAGTTGGAGACTAAAGAATAATAATCACCTAACACCTTTGCATTCGGGATAGGAAAAATGGTTCAGGGCGCAGCAGCATTTAAAGCTAGTGTAAAAATACCTGACCATTGGTATTTGAATGCTAGGTTTGTTAAAACTGATGTAACTTTTGTTCTGGCATATGCCCCTCTAAGTAGAGTTGAACCATTGTAGAATATTTTGTTTATTTTGACTTTGTTTTTGTGATGTATTAAGTGGCTCTAAAGCAGATGAGCTCCACTGGTGCTCATTACTCCAAAATTCATTATCTAGGGTTTCTAGGATATAAAAAGAAATTCATGCTTCCAGAAGCCTGCTTGTCTTATGGGCACCATATGGTGATTTAAATTAGTGTACCCCAAAGCTCACATCATCATCATCAGCTCTGGTTTCTGAGCCATTGCCACAGATTGTACACAATTCATTGAAGCTGATTCATTACCCTTTGACCCTGAATCCAGACATCTAACCTGCCTGGCCCATGAACACATGCTAGAGTAGCTGGCTAGATACCCTTTACTCATGTGGGAAGGGTCAATTTGACCCCTCCTCCTGAGTTCTCAGGAACTAAAAATGCTAGGGATGCCTAACTTTCAGGGTGTGTTGACCTGTATGTGAACTCACTCAGGTCAAAGTTTGATGTTCCTCGGCCATGATCTTTGGGTGACATAAGGGGGGGAAGCAAGGTTAAATTCCAGGCTGGTCTCCAAAGTGCCCTCAGAACCTAGATATCTGTTTTTAACCAAAAGCTCACATGCCTCAGTTAAGGTCACTGACCTTTTTTGACCTTTTGAAGGCCATGGTGACAAAACCATGCAAGACTGCTCAGAGTTTTGCATTTGAATAAACAACAAAAATTATGCTAGGCAGTATGCTTCTACAAGCAAAATGTTCACCTTGGTCATTTTAGGTCAATGACCTATTCTGACCTCTAAGAAGTCTATAAAGGTGTATAATGCAGTTCCTGCTATCAGTAGAGTTGAAACAAGCACCAGCAACTCCCATACAGCAAGCACAAGAGTAATAAAAGAAGTTGGTTTTGACCTTTGTCTGGCCTTTATACCTGACTTTAGGTCAATGTGGTTTGGTCATTCAATATTTTCATTGCCTAAGAAAGCATCTCAGAGATTATGCCTTTGTATAACACTCTGTTGTTGCTCACTCAGATTGAACAATTCATAGGAATTGACTGTGCTGAAAGCGTGGCTTGACTTTGATTTGCCATAAGTCGGCAACCTTACAAGGTGTATCTTATTTTTTGTGCCAAATGGTTGACCACTTAATTGTCTACAGCTCTGCAAAATTTGGCACAGATGAGCCACACAGTTCGGAAGCCACTCCCGGAATACCTTTGGGAGGGGTCAATTTGACCCAACCCCACCAGAGCGTGTGTTAATCAAGCCTGAGATGGTTGGATGCTGGGGCAGCTACCAATCTGTCTGATGCTGATTGACTGAATTTGGGCAGGGGCAGGGGCAACAGACAGTGAGACCTAACCTGGAGTTGTAATAGTATGACAAATATTGATATACCTGTGACCCATGTGACTGAACATTGCAATATGGCTGGTGTAAAGTAACCAATGTTTGTAGTTACACTGCAAGGCTCTGGAGATGTAACCCAGACATGATAAGTGTTTGGTTATGTGCTGCTGGTGTTATATGGCATGCACATTAACTTATGACCTCTGGGTTCAGGCATTTTCTGTGATTATTTTCTGACAAAAATAAAGGTGCCCAGCTTGCATTTATTAGTTGCAATTTTGTGTGCCTTTCTACTATTAATCATACTACAAATTATACCAAGCATTGCAGAACACTAAAATTCCACCACAAAATAATGTTATCAACTCAGAATATTATAATTGGGTTGTGGGAATCAGTGCTTGTGCATCCAAGGGGTTGAGCATATACCAATGTCATTTGACTGTAGCCACCCAGCAATCCATCATATCAAAATGTTTGGATAAAATCTACATGAAAGTGATTTTTAATGATTAATTTACCTGCTCAACCTGAAACAGGCATTGCTTTTGGAAAGTTTTCACTATTTTTTCAAACATTTCTAGTCATTATCTCAAAAAGCTGGAATTTGTGTGTAGTTATGCCCATTTAAGGCTTCTGATGTCACCTTTCAACAGCAAATGCTTAGAGATTGTTTTTTGCTGCTGTATGGAACCACACTGGTTTGTTTTGGGCTCTATGTCAGCTGATCTTTCAAGCAGATGCTGTGATCTCAGGTCCGTGGGGGGGGGGGGGGGGGGGGCTCCAAGAACATTAACAGGTCCAGGTCCATGGGGGCAACACAGGAGCAAGGTTAAGAGGCTTGGGATGTAATTCAGGAGTGTATGATCTAAGATGCAGACACTGTACTGATCATTGTCATCAGTACACTGCCAGTACACAGCCATTTCCCACTGCCATGACAAAGCCCCAAGCAACCGCCCACTTCTCCGTGACTCCAAACATTCACGATGTCGTGCATAACGTTATGCAAGTGGCGCTGAGTTTCCTCATGGGGCCGTCTCTCGCCGACAGCAGGCGAGCGGGCTGCTCGCTCCCCAGACAGGCCAATGGCGCTGGCTCGCCTGCTGGGAGTGGCTGCGGTGCGGCTGTCGCCGCTAACGGCTCGCGTGGCGCCCGGCACCGGTCCGCTTCGGCGCTGGCTCTTCACGGCGCCGCCGCGCCTGCGCAGTGGCAAGCTCGGCGCGTCGCGGTTCGCGCCGCAAGAGATGCGGCGGCTCATGGCGCTGGCTCGGCCGGAACGCTGGAGGATCGGAGGTAGGCGTAGGCCGCGGTGGCGGGTACCCGCGGTTGGATGGCTGACGAGTCTGAGGGGTAGGACGGTGTGCTCCTCTCTGGCGGGTGACTGACGGGACTGAGGGACGGGACGGCGTGCTCCTCTCTGATGGGCAGCGCACGGGTCTTGGGGACGGGTCTGAGGGACGGGACAATGTGCTCCTCTCTGGCGGGGGACTGACGAGTGTGAGGGACGAGTCGGAGGGATGGGACAGTGTGCTCCTCTCTGGCGAGTGACTGACTGGACTGAAGGACGGCTGTGATGGACGAGACGGTGTGCCCCCTCCTTCTGGCGGGTGATTGACGGGTCTGAAGGGCGGCTTTGAGGGACGGGACACTGTGCTCCTCTCTGGCGGGTGGCTGACGGGCTTGGAGGACGGGTCTGAGGAGCGGTTCTTTCTGGCGGGCGGCTGACGAATCTGAGGAACGGGACGGTGCGCTCCTTTTGATACAGTGTGCTCTTTTTTGGGATGGTATGCTCCTCTCTGATGGTGTGCCCCTCTCGGATGACATGCTCCCCTCTGGGACGGCGTATTCCTCTTTGAGACGGTGCTCTGAGAAGGCAGACATTGTCTGCCTTTTGTACTGTGCTCTGGTACGAAATGGCCGAGCGGTTGTTCGTAGAAATACTATTTGGGTCGTAATGGAATTGCTTAACGGTAATACGTTTCGCGCATTTGATCGCGGCCGACGTGCTGCGCTCCAACGCTAGCTGTCGTTCGTCATTCGCACCGACAGAAGGCGTCCACCGTGACCGTCTGTCCGCGACAGGTGCCGTGGGCCTGCTGCTGGTCTCCAGCGCCGTGACCATGACGGTGCCGTTTGCCATCGGCCGCGTGGTGGACATCATCTACCAGGAGGAGGCAGACACTGCCGGGCAGCGGCTCATCACCATCTGCCTGGCGCTGGGTGGCGTCTTCATCGTCGGCGCCGCCGCCAACTGCGGCCGAGTCTACCTCATGGGCATCTCAGGTGGGCGGCGGCGGCAGCAGCGAACGCGCGGCCCCCGCCAGAGTAACCCGATAGCCGGGTGTGACGGGAGGATTAGTGGCTCGTTTTATCTTCTTCTTTTTTTTGCTGAAGGAATGTAGTTTGTTTAGCCATGATTTTGTGTCTGACTTAGGGAGACTTGGTGTTTTCAGGCAGGATGCTTGGGCTTTCCCCGGTATTGATATTGAAAGCCATTTCGTTGTTTTGATCAACTGCGAGGTAAGTCCGACATTGGCCCGCGGTATTTTTAGATAAGATCTAATGGTCGTCATTCAAAGTTCATCCCTCCCTGCACGAACACGATGTTCATGAAGTATTGCGCGCACTGCGTGAACTTCCATCAGCGTCCAAAAGACAACAACACGGGAGTTTAAGCTGTGACTCATAACCAATTCCCCGGGACCACTCTGCAGAAGTCCGACTCACGTTCGCCTAGGGACCACTTTGCAGAAGTCCGACTCACGTTCGCCTGGGAACCACTCTGCAGAAGTCCGACTCACGTTCGCCCTGCGGCGGCCAGGCCCGGGTTGCGCTGCAGGCACCCGTGCCTTATTGTTTTCGGTCCCGCCGTTTAGACAGCGGCGATCGGCCCCGTGGCTGCACGGAGCTGATCGGGCCGGTCACGGCTCCGCGCCGACCCTGGCCTGCTCAGCGGCGCGGCCCGTCGTCGCCCGGCCGCGGCCCGGCTCTGCGGCGCCCCGCTGACGCGGCGTGGCGTCGACAGGCGCCCGGATCGCGCAGCAGCTGCGCGTCTCCGTGTTCGGCGCCCTGCTGCGCCAGGAGGTGGCCTTCTTCGACCGCAGCCGGACGGGCGAGCTGGTGAACCGGCTGTCGGCCGACACGGCGCTCGTCAGTCAGTCGGTCACCATGAACATCTCGGACGGCCTGCGCGCCACCGCCATGGCCTCCGCCAGCGTATCCATGATGGTGAGGCGCTCGCCGCGGATGTCTGGACGGCGTTCAGGAGGAGCAGTCGACTGGCGGAGGTCATCTTTGCTTCGTAGTCGCTCTGTCTGGTGACTTAATTTTCCGTTTGAGTTTAGGCGAAGGAGAGGGGATATTCTTGGTCTACCAGATGCCGAGGTTGTCAAGTTTTCACGCTTGAAAGTTGATTCTGAGCATACTTGTAATAGTAGCACGCGATCGCCCCGCTTATGATGTAGGCACAGAAAAGTTTTGAATACCATGCGATTCACGAAGATAACAAAGGTAACGAAGAAAATAGCACCACTAGCATTTTTACCGACCGCAATTTGCTCATTCCTTTCAGAGAGGTACGAGTCTGAAGGCTATATTGGACCATTCTGGTGTGGCCAGGTATTTGATGCTACCACTCGATAATGGGTCAACGGGCTAAAAGATGTCCGGTTTATGTCCGTGTAAACCACTGAGCGCATAACAAATCGTACTTTATTTTCGGTAGCATCCGCCGCGCTCGGTTCCCATCGCGGACTTGTCCTAACTTCATGGATGCCATGCCCTCTCTGTTGTCAGTTTTACGTGTCGACGAAGCTGGCGCTGGTGGGACTGAGTATCGTGCCGCCGGTGGCCATGGTGGCTGTCGTTTATGGCCGATACGTGCGCAGGATCACGAGAGCCGTCCAGGTGAGCTGCCCTCCTCCCCGGACACCTGCCCTTCCGGCCCGCCGGTAGCCACTGGCGCTCGCTCAGTGCTGTTGGTCTCAGCGGTTTGCAAACCTTTTAGTATTACTTCTCTATGATCTCTCGGGATAGCAGTGCTGTGTATTCAGAGAACTGTGTGATCAGCTCACTGTTGTCGTCAGGCTCGTGAAATGTTCGTCACGCGCTGTGTGTTGTCAGAACATCGCTTTTCGCCCAACCAAACCAACAGTATAAGTTGGAGAGTGTTCACAGGCACCAGTAAAATCACACACTCTTTCACTACTCTCAGCACGTCATTCAATATCGTGTTACTGCCGGTTTATTCACGTCTGGCAAACCATGACAAATATGTGACCTCTGCGCGCGCGCCGGGCGTCCCCCTCCACCGCCGCTTTGAACCGCACCACCAAGCTATGACCTCTGCGCGTGCGCCGATCGTCCCCCACTACCTCCGCTTTGATCCGCACGGCAGGACGGCCTAGCTGATGCCAACGCCGTGGCTGAAGAGAAGCTGGCCAATATTCGCACAGTGCGCGTGTTCGCGCGCGAGGACCACGAGGCCGAGGGGTACGCTCGCAGCACGCGTGACGTGCTGGCCTTGTGTCAGCGCGAGACGTTGGCACGGGCCGGCTTCTTTGGAATGGTGAGGCGACTGCTGGCTGCTGTCGATTCGGTGTGTTCATTGAGTTATCACGGCACATATCCCAGCGCTTAATACGTTTATTGTGGTTCATTGTATGCAAATATTTGTTTTCTGTATTTACGTTTCAATGAATTTTGATTGAGAGGTGTAGGCGTGTCGGCGCGGTATTACCATTGTCTAATCGGGCTCATTCTGCGTATTGATTATTCCATGTTGCGTCACGAGCTTGCAGAGGACCCTTGATGCAATCCTGCGCATATAGATAGGATGCTCATTTACGAGGCACGTTGTGTTGAACTGGAGCTTCCTCATTGTCAGTAAAGAGTAACGTCATATAACCCAGCTTGAGCAGCGTCCTCAGCCCGCTCACACGCGTCTCGCATAAACTCGACGTTGTACCTCACGCGTCGCCGTCCTGCCGGGTAGCCGGACGACACGTGCCCCACCTTCCCGTGACGTCTCCGCCC
Organism: Pollicipes pollicipes; assembly: GCF_011947565.3. Taxonomy (NCBI): domain Eukaryota; kingdom Metazoa; phylum Arthropoda; class Thecostraca; order Pollicipedomorpha; family Pollicipedidae; genus Pollicipes; species Pollicipes pollicipes. The sequence goes on along the minus strand of NW_023596136.1, from coordinate 9,825,560 downwards.
GCGCCGGCAGACGGGGCTCAGCGGCAACAGCGTGATCCTGGCCGTGCTCTACTACGGCGGCTCGCTGGTGGGCGCCGGCCAGGTCACGGTCGGTGACCTCTCCGCCTTCCTGCTGTACGCCGCCTACGTGGGCGTGGCCGTCGGTGAGGGACTACCCCCCGCACAATGGGGGGGGGGGGGGGGGAGCGGAACCGTGTGGACGGGTTTAAACGGACGCCGCGGAGCGGAATATCGCAAAGCTGCTGCTGTCTCTATGCTCGAATATCTCGTTGGCTCGGGTCAAAAATAAAATCTCTTGCGCACGTGCAGACCGAGACTAAAAGACGATGTTTGCACCATTTGTTCTGTCCAAGCTAGAGTTTTGTTTCTGTGAAAGCTACAGTTTCAGAGTTGACGCCCGGGCTATTGCCGCAGCAGCTGTATGTACGTGTGTACCATGGCACGGTTACTTGTTCGGACACCACTCTGCCAGTACCTGTGTAGCGTGTACCTGTGCGACTATGCACTGGCGTTTCTGCCTGGGCGCGTTGCCTGCCGTGTGTACCTCTGGCAGCGCCCCCTACGTCCCACCCTTCTCCAGCGCGGTGGGCTTCGGGCCGTGTGCACCTGTGCCAGTGCCCTCGCGTCCCTCCCCACTCCAGCGCCGTGCCGTTCGGCTATTGTAACCGGTGTGGTTGGTGGGGCTGCAGGCGGCCTCAGCTCGTTTTACTCGGAGCTGCAGCGCGGCCTGGGCGCCAGCACGCGGCTCTGGCAGCTGGTGGACCGGCAGCCGCAGCTACCATACTCGGGCGGCGCGCGGCCGGCCGCCCTCCGCGGCGACCTGCGGCTGCAGGACGTCACGTTCGCCTACCCCAGTCGGCCCGATGACCTGGTGTTCCGCGGCCTCAGCCTCAGCGTCACGGAAGGTCAGACCACGCGCCGTGTACCCCGGCAGGCAGGGTGTGTGTCGGCCCAGAGCTGCCGGTAGCGTCATGCGAGGATCGCCTGCATGCTCACAGCAGCGGCGTTTGGCGTGCTGTGATCCGCCGAAGCGGCGAGACCATTGTGTGTGGGCGAAAGTATTCGGAGCACCACCCAGATGACGTACAGCGATGTCTGTGTCGTAGTTACTATCTCCGCGTGAGGCGCTGCACACGTCACACACGCTGGCGTTGTGTTTCACAACGAGTTTTCCCTCGTTTTCGCTGTGGTGCCGGCTGGTCCCTCCCCGTGCTGACGGCCGGTCCTCTACCCGTGCTGATGACCGGTCCCTCTCCCCGTGCTGATGGCTGGTGCTCTCCCCGTGCTGACGGCCGGTTCCTCTCTCCCCCCCCCCCCCCCGGGCAACAGGCTCGGTGCTGGCAGTGGTCGGGCCGAGCGGCTCTGGCAAGTCCACGGTGGCCTGGCTGCTGCTGCGGCTGTACGACCCGCTGGAGGGCCGCGTCACACTGGACGGCAACGACGTCCGCGAGCTTGACCCCATGTGGCTGCGGGACCAGATCGGCGTCGTCAGCCAGGTCAGGCCGGGCGGTGTCACGCATCACTGGTCGGCTCAGTGGTCGGTCACGGTCGCGCTCCGTCTGTTGCCGGCGCCGGTGTGCCGCAGGACGCTGCACCCGTGCCTGTCGCGTCTCTCCCCAGCGGCGTGGGTGCGGCCGCCCACTGACGCGGACGCGTCGTGACGCATCCCCCTCCCCCGTCGGCAGGAGCCCGTGCTGTTCTCCACCTCGATCCGCGAGAACATTCTGTACGGCGCCAGCGTGGCCAGCACGGTCACTGAGCAGCAGCTGCGCGACGCCGTCGAACAGGCCAACGCCGCAGAGTTTGTCGATAGGTGAGAGGGTGCGCGCACGTGCGGGTGGACGGGCGGGCGTGGAACGGCGGCCGGGATCCTCTGCTGGCCGGCTGTTGGTGCGCCGCGGATCCGGCCGTGCGGGACGGCCTGACCGTGCACGGCTGGACACTGGAGACTGCCTGACCATGCACGGCTGGACACTGAAGACTGCCTGACCTCGCACGACTGGACACTAGAGACTGCCTGAACGCGTATGGCTGGAGACTGGAGACTCCCTGACCGCGCACGGCTGGAGACTGCCTGACTGCGCACAGCTGTACACTGGAGACTGCCTGACCGCGCACGGCTGGACACTGGAGACTGCCTGATCGCGCTCGGCTGAACACTAGAGACCGCCTGACCTCGCACGGCTGGACACTGGAGACTGCCTGACCGCGCTCGGCTGGACACTAGAGACTGCCTGACCGCGCACGGCTGGACACTGGAGACTGCCTGATCGCCCTCGGCTGGGCACTAGAGACTGCCTGACCGCGCACGGCTGGACACTGGAGACTGCCTGACCTCGCATATCTGGACATTGAAGACTGGTTGGGATTTCCCCGCCTTTGGACACAGTCAAACAGTGTGAGATTTGGTCTACTAGCAGCTTGGATTAGGGGTTGGCGCTTAGTTACGCGGTTTTGCTCGTTATCTGCGTAGTCTCAGCGTGCTTTTTGGATCTTGGACCCTCAACTGGATTGTGAATTATCGTTTTGTTCGGCAGTTTTGGGTATATTTCATCTCTGGCATAATATTTGACAGTTTTTGGGGCACACGATGACATCCACATGAAAACTTCAATCACTGCCATACCATTTGAGCCTCTGTTGTAACGTGCATATTTGGGGGGGCGGGGGCGGGGAATGTGGTACGCGACTTGATTTGAAGTTTCTTGGTATGTTTTTTGGGCATTCGAAATTAACGAAAATCACTTTGTAGCATATGCACATAGCTTCCGTCTTCAGGCTCCAGGACGGTATGGACACGCTGGTCGGTGAGAGGGGCGTGATGCTGTCCGGAGGTCAGAAGCAGAGGATCGCTATAGCCCGCGCCATACTGAAGGTAAGCAGAAGTGTCCGGCCCGCCGTCTTTTCTGTTAGAAAAAACCCGTCTTATGTCATTTTTTGCACCTAAATAAGACTTCTGGAACTTCCAAAGAAGTGCTGCCAGCTTCACTCAAAACAGCCAAGGGTATGCGGGGGACAAAAGGCGCTAGTCTGCTTTTACAACATCTGCGTTATGAGGGAATATGATGAAATGAAGGTAATCGACCAGCGAAATGGATAGTAATGGAATGATTTTTGTTCGAAAGAAATGGAAATAGCATGCCAGTGAAATGGGCGTGTGTTGTTATTATTAACTGTTTTCTTAACACGACATCGCTTTCTACAATGAGTAGTTGAGCAGTGTTGGCGGTGACTGTGGAGCGCGTGCTGCCGGGGGCGGGCCGTGCGGGAGGCGCTGACGGTTGGCCGGCGCCGCCAGAGCCCGCGGCTGCTCATCCTTGACGAGGCCACCAGCGCGCTGGACTCCGAGAGCGAGAGCCTGGTGCAGGAGGCGCTGCAGCGGCTGATGCGGGGCCGCACCGTCATCACTATCGCCCACCGGCTCAGCACCGTGCGGCGCGCCGGTACGTGTAGCGCCTGCCGGCAGCGGCGGCCCGCTCGTGCATGACCTAAACGCATATCACCTCTGTATTTGCTGATCAGTGCGAGGGCGTTACTAATATGCGTGTGTTTTGGGTCGTCGCTCCAACGCCTCAGTTATTTATGACACCGGATGTGTGCTCCACACCAGGACGACCTTATAGACGTCCGTGAATTTTATCCCGACGAAAACAACCGTTTCCAACACGCAACGTGCCCGCCCCCCCCCCCCCCCCCCCTGCGGCTCAGGCGAGCGCTGGCACAGGCATCCGCCTTAGGCTTTTTAAGCTCAGTCACTTGTGTTACCTCTTTCCAAGGAAATGACTCGGCTCAGTGTGGAAGGAGGTTTTTCCGCGGAACGTCAGCGTTGTGTCTGCTAGTTCCGGGACGCGTTGTTGGCTGTGAAATGAGACTGGTGATATGATGAGGAGAGCAGGCTGATCCCCTTACTCAGAGTTTTCCCTAGACCTCTGTTCAATCTCGAAATCGAAGGCACCTGACTGTACAAGGCCAATGAGAAGAAGCAGTCCATGGCGGCGCACGGTGTGTTTCGCCGACGATTGTTCATTCCACAAACGTGATCGGGCCGCCTGCGCCGGCGGTCACACGTGCGCCGGCTGCCGTGCCCTGACCGTGGCCGCATGCTCGCCTCGGCAGACGCGATCGCCGTGCTGAGCGGCGGCGCCGTGGTGGAGCAGGGCTCCTACGACGAGCTCATGGCCAGGAGTGACGGCGTCTTCCGGCGGCTGGTGGAGCGGCAGACCATCCAGAGCTGAGAGCTCTCCAGAGCTGCTGGTCAGGAGTGACGGCGGCTTCCGGCGGCTGGTGGAGCGGCAGACCATCGAGAGCTGAGAGTGACGGCGTCTTCCGGCGGCTGGTGGAGCGGCAGACCATCCAGAGCTGAGAGCTCTCCAAAGCTGCCGGGCAGGCGCGCGCACAGAGACGGCAGGCCTCGTAGGGCTGCCGGCTCGGGGCACGGAGCGCTTCGGTTGCCCAAAGCCCGTTGTTTATGAAGTGGAAAATCGCCTGGACTCGAGGACTGGGATTCTGTGGGCGGAATGATAGACTCCAAAGCATGTGACGCGAGGCACATGGTACCGGGGCTTTATGCCCCAACACTACATGAGTCCTGGCCGTTCCTCCGGGCTGGTCCCACTGCGTCACGGCCGGTCAGCTACGGGATAGGGCGAGCAGTTTTGGTCCTGGTCGCCATCCCCATAGCCAAAATAATTGTTATTTAACGGCTCTGGTAGGACAATTCGGGTCTTTTCTTGTTCTGACTCGACACGAAATTCAATGGCCCGGGTATGATCGTCGACCTGACTCCTTTGGGCTCAAACACCAAGCAAAGCAGTCATAATACAAGCATCATATTGTAGTGTTTATTTTTGACAAGCTTCGCAAAGACGAGGCGCTAGTTGTCACACGGTAAGCTTACGTAGGTGTGGGTGTACATGCAATGGCTTTTTGTAGGGAATGCACCGGGTATACGTCCTCCCCTTCCCCCCCCCCCGCCACCCCCCTGCCCCAGCTCGGGACAATACTGTTCACTTCTTCTTTTTTGGAGGAAGCTAAGATGGAAAAAATGTTGTTCAATACGTTACTTTTTGGTTAGTCCGCGCCATGATGGGTTTTTCGACTCTCATTTACTAAAAAATTTATTAATTGGCTCATTCATTCATCCATTTGCACTGATGAGTTATGCGCCATGTAAGGGTTCTGTAGCCGGGTATTAGAAGGATTGTGAGTCCTCTCCATGTAGTGATATGGACGCCTTCAGAGCGTTGCCCTAGAACATGTTTTAGGCTGTGAAGTCCTCCGCGTAGTATATTAGTGTCCATCCGTCCTACAGCCAGAGGCTTTCTGCCACAGTCGCGTCGCACACAATCTTCTCAAGCCGTTCTTTACTGTTGTGTTGGCCCCCGTAAGCGCTGATGCAGATCCCTGGTGTGAAGGGGACCACTGGTGCGCGGGAGACGCGCTTCCCTTGGGGACGTACATACACTATGTCACACCGCACCCCGTTTGTGGGGCGTTCGGAACAGGTGTGCGCAGTGTGCTCACATAGCTATCATGTCAGGGTATGTACAGCACATCCGTAAGTAGTGGTTGCGTGTCTTAGCTGGCGCAATGCTCCGTTCTGTTCTTCTGCCCGCTGCTAAGGTTTGCCTCCGGAAATGTCCTAATTGAAAAATGTCTACGGGGAAAGAAAGAAAGATCACTGTTATTTGTTGTCCGAATGAATACTATATTTATTGAACAAATGCGAGGATGTTCGGTGTGATATGGCAGACCACATCCATTTCACAGTGGTGCAGTCATTGGCCGCCTTGAGCCGTGCTCTGAAAGTGATAGCCGGTTTGGTGCGTACATCGACGCCACACGCGGTAAGTGGCGTTCAATTGTTACACCGGAGGAGCCCTGTCATAGCACGGACCTCTTGCGTATGGTGGCGGCATTGTGATCGCCAAGACCGGTGAGTGTCATGACGTTTCCGGACATGGTGTCGTGCGACTCGCGATGTGTTCGGCGATGAGTGCCATGACATTTCCGGACCTGGTGTCGTGCGACTTGTGATGTGTTCGGTGGCCGGCCTTCTTGTGCTCTGGAAGCTATTGTGACTTTCGAATATAGAATAAAGGGACGCTGATATCTTTGGCTTGTTTGTCTTCATTTGGTCCACGAAGCACACGGCTTGATCCTGACTGTTGTTCACACGGCCGCTGAGTTTTCAGCGCCAGCAGAGACTGCACCACCGGAGCAGACATGCGTCGGTTAACTGGCCAGAGGGCCAACGTGACCTCGGATGTCCGTAGTGCGGTGCTGAACGGTACGTGGGACCCTCCGCAGCCGGGTCTGGAGAGGAAAGTCGGAAGTCTGGCGGCTCCGGAATAAAGACAAGCTCCCTGCTCATTGCGTGGTTTGATCCAAAGTCGTACGTTCCATCCATTCCAAAGCATTTAAGACAAGAGCCATTTCACGGAACGCTTACGTTCAACAGTTTACTCACATCGCTGCGTGCATTAAATTGCCTTAACACCTTTCTCCTCCTTCACCGCCTATCATTGACTGACGGCACCGCCCTCTGGCCACCCTTAGATTGCTCACGTGGTCCTGGCCTCCATGACGGCACAGTTTTCCCATGAAAACGGAGAGAGGACGGACTGGGCCTGTCCCGATCAGCGCCGTTCCTCTCAATTCAGTCAGGCGACCCACGGGAGTACTGCAGGAGGGCAGAGATAAAGCCGAAGACGGGTTGCGGCCAGGTCGGCTGCTTGCCTGCCGGGTCAAATGATGCATACTGACGTGATCACCACAGAGCATAAGGGGCTCGTTCCCGTCCGGTCCCTCTCCGGCGAGGTCAGGACAGGTGAACTCTCATCACCACCACAGGAGGGTAGAAACTTGGGAAACTGGGCCAGCGTCCAATCCTCTCTTCTCAACTCAGGCCAGGCTGTGTGCAGTTGCATCATCAACGCTGGACGGCAGATACATAGTAAAATCGGTGTGGATCAGCTTCGTTCCACCCACATCATGTCAGTTCAGATGTACCCAACCCACCACCAAATGAGAGCCGAGAAGTACGATCGGCTCCCTTCTCCCAAGTCAGGCTTGGTGTGCTGTGTTTGTTGAATACCACTGTTATGCATATTTTCCATACACTTAACTCATTCAGTAAACTTCACAGTTCCAGGCGGGTGATGCTCCTTTTAAATGGATCGGGCGATGGATGCGCGAAAATACATATTGTCAGCATCCGTCAAGTATTCAAATACTTGGATGTTTGTAAAACACGCTTTCAGAATAACGGATGTCTGTGGATGGGCCGGGCTGGACCTGCCGATTGCTGTTGCGACGCGCATGATTCGACTGGCGCAGCTTTTTATCAGTTAAGTTTAGCAGCTACACTTAGGGAGTGCCTATACGTTTTACCCTTAACTTTCGTGGATCACTTCACTTGATATATTGTCTAGGACAGTATCCTTTTGACCTGTATTAGACGAGACGTGGAGATAACTGTGACAGTACCTATGGCAGTAATCGAGGCCTTACTTTAGAGAGGTCAACACGTCCTCGAGGATATTCAGTTCGAATCCTTACAAATGCCGCGTTCTGTCTGTCGTCAGCACCAATCACGGCCCAGTATTCGTCCTACGCATGTCACGTCACCACAAAGTCACATGGCCTGTTACGTCACGCTCCGGCTGACGATGACGCCAAGATTTTTTGTCAGCCAGTCAGCATGGCGGGGTCCGTACCATAGTGTCCAAGGTACAAAATGTCCAAAGGTACAGAATGTCAAAAGTACAGAATGTCCAAGGTACAGAATATCCAAAGTTCATAATGCCCAACGCACACCATGCCCAAAATGGGAAGTAACTTCCAACAGAGTGCAGAGTGGAATGAGTCCATATCACAATGCCCAATGTCCAGAATGTCCAAAGTACAGAATGTCCCATGCACATATTGTCCAAGGCACAGAATGTCCAGACCAAATGTTCCAAACTAGTTCCTAGAGCGGCTGCCTTAGCATGAATAATTGCCGCTATTGGCAGGCAGCGTTGCCCCGCCCAGTGTCAGCCGCGCGCCTACAGTTGATACCATCACGGAGACCACGCGCGTGGGGTTCGCCGGTCGGATTGCTAGCTTAGTAACAAATCCATGTCCGCCCCACGACGCAATGGAGCCGGTTGGAACTGCCGCGCCGAACAATGGTCGCTGACTGTCAAAGTTGAGCCTGGTAAGGTCTGCCTGCATTTTGGGCTGCTAAAAACATTGAAAGCAGGCGAAATATGAATCGGAATTATAGCCGCGCTATGCCCGAAAATATAATTGTCGAAATCGACACCAGCAGTGAGCAATTCTGGACGCCGATCTTGACTGCTCGATTGTCAGCATCATGCAGACATAATAAGTTTGGGTTGATCATTTTAAATTAGTTCAAATAACAACTCAGTTCGGGCTAATAATGGTTTCCAGCATCATGCACTATCGTGGTGGTTACTATGGGATTGTTTTCAGCAATAGTAAGTTAACTTCGGAAAATTATCGTGGTCATTAGTGAATGCGATTGAATGAAGTGAATATTATTCAATATGGCATTATAGAAACACCCCATATCCAGGACGTGCGGAGAGCTGGTCGAAACACACGATTAAATTTAAAGTCATAGATGACCAGCACCAAGTATTAGGTCAAGGGGTTCAAGGCAATTACTAAAGCATCATTTCTAGATGTACTTCACATGAAAAACGCTGCTTATGTGACGTCCCAAGATGCCTGATTGCCTCGAACAAAGTTGACGATTGCGCGCCAACGATTTAAATATATGAATACTTGTCTCCCGCCGTTAAAATGTATCCTTTATAGCTAGTGTCTTTTGCGCAATGCGGTATCGGCCAAGCTACGCAAGCGATGCAATTGCTTAATTCGATATTAGGCATACTTAACGTGTTCACCTCTCATGTTTTCCTCGTAAAGGATGTGCACACTTTCCTGTCTTGGATTAGGACGCATAGCCCGCTGGGCTCAAGCGTCTGATTCAGTTGTCTCCATTGGGTCTCTTTTGTATTCATATTTTCCTTGCAGCTTTCTTTTGGTATACTTTGGAGACCAAGCATGATAAAGGAAAATTACCTCAATTTCTGCTATTCAATTGTCTACAGCTATGCCAATATTGGCGAGGCTACGCTGTGCCGATTGGAAACCATTCCGGAAAAACCTTTGGGGGTCAGTGACCCCCCATTAAGTTTGTAAAAGTCATCGATGTCCTCTAAAAGCGTGAGCGCCGGAAAAAACCGGAATATAAGATGGAAACAATTAGGTAAATTCCGGTAAACTTTTGAGGATTTTCATCAGCAGTCTTTATTGCGCTGTGTTCTCCCTTTTCAACTTACCAAGACCTCCTGTACTTACCTCTGTACCACAACATTATTCTCCAAAGCTTTTCTTCTTCCTCTAGACCCTTCCTAAAAACATTCCAATGGTTCACATAGAATGTCGCATGGCCCGTGCCGGCAACAACGTGCATTTTAACGACCACACACAAGTTGCATCTCTGAGCTAATTGTACACAGTCCACCACATTTTTCCGAACACGAAGCATGCCAACAAACTTGACCTGGCGGAGGAGGTCGCTATGCCATGCCAAAGCTCCCAGCATGGCACCGGAGACAAATAGGTGCTTCCATAGCACAGGTGATGCTCTTCGACGGCTTTGATGCACAGCATCGGAGCCAGTGCCGTCACAATGACTTGGTTGGAGAGCATCAACGCTGGATACCCAGCGGTCCACCCCAGTGTAAGATCAGTTAGTTTCCGAGAGAGGCAGCACCTGCTCCAACTCGTCCCGCTGTGCATGCGGTCTGCCCGAACCAGACTTTGGAATTGCAGACCGCAAGAATTATAAGATTTGTCAAGTCATGATTTGGCAGGATTTACGCAGCCCTTAATCGTGATACCACGGTCACAATGATGCGCCGAAGACGGTGAAACTACGTCGGAGCTGGTGACATTGTGCTGTTACGTACGACACCGCACCGGATCTGTGGGCACGACAGAGCTGGCCACGACCAAGTCCGTGAACGGAGGAGCCCGTGCACCTGAAAAACATTCAAATGCATCTGAAGTTTTAAGAGTGAAAACAGGGAGCCCTAACAGAATGGCACGCTCGACAGACAATGCATTGGTACACTTGAGTTCACTTTTAGTTAAACCTGGGAAATTCCTTCCACTGTCTACACCATAAATCATTTCGCACCTCAAAATGATTTCTAAACGGTTGACTTGGGTCGTCCATGACATAAGATAGAAAAGGTTTTGATAACCCATATTTTTCTCGCTTTGCTGACCGTGGTAATATTGGGATGAAACGAAATGTTGCAGCTTGTACCGCCGTGACAAACAGATAATTCTCGACCATATTTTGTCTTGTCCTCCAGCCAGGGCCGTTCACGCTACACGAGACTCCCTACCTTAGGTTACCATCAGGCGTCACATGGGGCGAAATTCGTGTTGAGATAAAACGTTTGGTACTCCCGTTTTGAGATAAATAAGGCGGAAAAATAGAAGTAACAATAAATCAAACATAATCCTCCAAATCCATATCACCTGATCGGAAAAGCGGACCAATCGTATCGGATGAACTCACCTGACCTAACATGACCTTAGCCTGAGCTAATATGAACTTAGCCTGAACTGACATGACCTTAGCCTGAACTGACATGACAGCCTGAACTGACATGACTTCAAAATTCTAGTTTTATGGCATGGTTCGTTCGTTTCACATAGTTACGTAGATCTATGGCTAATATTGCTGGCATACTTGCTCTGATATTGGTTTGAAAATACTGGTTTCCATTGACCTGGGGTCACTGAGGATCTTGATGATTTCTAAGGTAATCTGCACTGCATGTAACACCGTCAAGCATGTCATCTATGTGGCATCAGTGCCTGGGTGAAGTAGCTCGTGATAACCACCGTTTGAATTTCTTAATTAGATGATTTGATTCTTAGATATCATAGACACAACGTACTGTTGGCGCCGGAACTTTAGGGGTTCCGTATTTCGGAGATAAATTTCGAATGAACCACCTGGTATGAACGCACTTTGTCCCAGTGAGCGTTTCACACCGCGTGACATTTTTTTTAAGCTAACTTTTGTAGCATAAACGCAAATTAATGTAACGTTTCTCTCACTCATGCTGGTAAAAACGCTGAAAAATCGATTGCAGGTAAAGGCCACCGTGACATATGCTCTGACGTCAGAGACATGGCAGGGACGTTCTCCTGGCGCCAAAGCTAGATACTGGAAGCGACGTGGCAGGATGGGACAAACAAAGCAGCAGAACACGACAGTGTTCTGTTAGTGCACGACAGATAGCAGGCTAGGACAGAAGACAGAGGACTTGGGGGGGGGGGGGGGCAAAAATCCAAGCATTGAGTACAGAGGAGCGAAAGCGGAGTACGGAGGGTAATGACGGCCAGAACGAAAAACAGAAGACAGATAAACCCAAACCCGTCCGCCCTGGCCAGCGCACGCTCATACGTTCTGTTTAAGACAAGACGGGACAGGAAAGGACAGACCCGGTCATGACACGCTCAGCCTTATGCGAGTTTTTCAAACTCGTCCAATGATGAGGCCTCAGGGCCTCCCCGAAAGATGTCGGAGACTAGCAGGCTATGGCCACGGCAGACACGGCATCGGAAAGCTCTGGTCAAGCTGCATTAGATGGGTGTGATTGAATATGGGTGAACGTAATATTGGACAGGTCAATCAGGTCACATGGATCTCATTAGGACGCCTAGCTGCCTCCCCTTATGTAAGGAACTAATATTGCTAAAAACAATGCAGAGGATGGTGTCACATGAGTTCGGAAAACTTTACAACAGGAGTAGAAAAGTGAACATCTACAGGTGTGACCTGTGACGTCGCTTTTGTCATTTGGCTTTTACAGCGCACCTCAGATGCTGGGCATCGCCTGCCTCCCATCCTGGCAGGAAGAGTGGGCACCGCGAAGAATCCCACCCCGCAACTCTGGTTTCATAGACGCGCTGCCCTACACTATCGGTACTCATGCGATATGGCATGCCAGATCAAGGCGGGGAAGGCTATTGTTGCATTGACCTACCCAGCGTCATTAGGAAGCTTTCAGAATTCAAGACCATTAAATGTCGCACAGGAACACCTTCAAAGAGCAAATCTGTTCACAAAGATCATCGGTCGACCTAGCTTGACCTTGGATGAACACACGTGACAAAAGAAACCAGAACGATATCAATGCACAAGTGATATTGATATGCGATTCAAGGGTCAAAGGTCATCGCAATTGTCACTAGCTCGACATCCGCACCAGGACATAAATGCTGCCATCTGGTTTGGTGGCTATTCATCCCCTCAAAAATTACCGTTTACATGGGTGGCCGAAGGTGCTACCAATTTAGACTGGAAGGATAATCTGACCAAGGACCTCTCATCTGCGTTAACATAGGCAAAACCGACCCTACGTCTGTTTGAAATCCGGTGGTCCAAACTTGGAGATTTCGGATCGAGGTGCAATGTGTGGATGAAGTGCGTTTTTGAGACAGATGGTCACAGTGGTGCAGCTACTGTGTAGATGATAGCTGGAGAGCGTCAGGGTTTGTGCGGAGATCGTGGCCGGATGAATATGTGAAAAGATGGACCTCGCCAGATTATCCACCAAGTGGCATCGAATGGTAAATATTTCTGTTAGTAGATGTTTTGTGCCTCTCAGCCTTACAAACTCGGAGCATGCAGCTGCCCGCAAACCATAATTTTGGTTTTGGGCATTTTTCCGTCCTCTGCTCTGATCCAAGGTCACCATCTTCTGGAAGGAATAGATTATCAGTGAAACTCATCTGCAAACAAACTTTTGTAAGTTGGGGTACTTATGGTGGCCTCTGAAGTCACACGAGGACATTAGCTTCTAGACAGAATGGCTATGGACCATTGTGCATCGATTGGTACAGGCCTCGTGCCGATCGGTCGCATACGCTCAGAACATGGGGACGTCTGCAGACAATATCGGAGATATCGGACGTTTTTCATGACATTTGGAGTGACGAACCGTCACCATGCCTTGAAGGGCAGAGGATTCCAACAATGACGCATTAATAAGCGAAAATTTTGTACTGATCTGTTCCATACGCTTGGAGATGGGGATGTTTTCAAGTCGATTTTTCCACTTTTTGGAATTTTTGGTGACCTTTGACCTATCCCAAAGTCACCATGTCCTGGGAAGAACAAGCTATCGACCAAGCGGCATCAAATTGTGAAGGTTTCTTATTGATCGGTGCCATAGGTTCGGAGAATGGAATTGTCAACAGGTTTTGGCGGCTTTTTCATCCGTCACGCTCCTGGACACTTACGCAAATAATTTGTTTGCACTGACCGCAAACAAGAATGATATATATGATGACGAGAATGACAATATATATATATATATATATATATATATATATATATATATATGTGTGTGTGTGTGTGTGCATATATATATATATATATATATATATATATATGTGTGTGTGTGTGCATATATATATATATATATATATATATCCCTTTCTACAACCTATCTGTCTACCTGACTCTGCTTGCCTGACTCTACCTGATTGTCTGGCTCTGGTTGTCTGACTCTGCCTGCCTGCCTGATTCTGTATCACTCAATGCCTGACTTTGTCTGCCTGACTTCTGGGCTCGGCCTGCTTGACTGTCGGGCTCTGCCTGCCTGACTCTGCCTGCATGCCTGACACTGCCCGCCTGCTTGACAATCAGCCAGGCAAAGTCAGGTAGGCAGGCAGGCAGAGTCTGAATATAGTTAATGGATATATATATATATATATATATATATATATATATATACATATGCACACCCACCCATACGCACACGTACACGCACAGACACACACATATATGTACATTAGGGTATGCCATCAGTAGCAAAACAAAGTGAGACAAAGAAATGCTTTGGCGCAAGAGTCCAAAAGTACATAGCACAGCAAAAGTTTTTCCCAACAACTTAAATTCGTGAGGCGCGAGTCGATCACAATATCGCCGTAAGCCCACATCCGGCGTTGCAGTCACCCGATGCTGCGCGCCGTGCGTCGTCGCAGGTAACATCAAGCCGTGGGCGGCAAGCGACACAAAATGCCCTTGTGCATAGAAATGTTGCTACCGAGCGCTATTTAAGCCGTTGTATGAGAATGTCCCGGTCTAAGGTCTAATATGCGGATCAGACATTGCCAGATTTATTGGCATTTGGAGGAAACTTTATGTGCTGTGGAGTATGAACTCGTACGAGCATGCTGTTTGGTATTGATTTAGACTTTCACTTCCCTAACACAACTAACGTGATGCAAATGAAACAATGCATAGCATATGACTCAAAATATATTGTCTGGTCTACAACTTAATACATACAGCAAGCTCTCCAGCCTGTAACACGAACGTGGAGGTGGGGCGCGCGGTAAAGTGACCACATGCACATCTTGCTTTTTGCCGAGCATGTGTATTCCATGCACCGGCCCAAACAGCAACTACTCACAGACTGGAAACCCAAAACGCGTGTTGGCAGAGATCGCACAGTAGCAGAAATACCGTCGCAGCTGGGCTCCGCATATTGCCGAAGTTCCAGCTCCAGCCGCAGACGTCCTCGGCAGTGCGGCTCTGCGTTGCATTCCTAGTGTGAACCAGATAGGAGAGATGGTCAGCGGTGCCTGCAATTTGTTCCGCAGCACGCAGTCGCTGAGGTCTCGCAATAGAGGCTGTGTGACTGGTCTGTGCCAAGGAATAAGCTCGGTGTACCTCACGGCCTCGAGGTTTACCGCTGAGATGGCGAAGGCCCTGGCCTGAAAAAGACCCTCGGTTCACTGTCCACGAGCGGCGCTACGATCAGAACCGCCTGTTCGTGGACCATGCGGTTCTCATCCCACACCATGTCCAGCAGCAGCTGTTCCGGACGGACCCAGCACCCGCTACGCTGGAGGACCATGCGTGCTGCAGCAGGTCGCGGAGCACCGCGATGCTCCGGAACAAGCTGTGTAAGCCAAAGGCGCAGCAGCTGTTTTTCCGGATGGCGGACCATACCGGCACATAGTGGCCAATCACACACTGGCCGAGGTCCCTGAGAGCGCTGCTGGAGGTCTCGGTGAGATGTGAACTAGGAGCAGGCGAGCGGCCAGTGTCAACCATCTGAAAACAAACGCGAATATATTAGAGCAATTTGCTACGAACTGAGCATTAGATTATTCAACATTGAGCACACGAAATATCAATTGATACTCGATGAACTTTAAACCCTCATTGGTATAAATTGAAGGATGATGCGTTTTCATATTCACCTGGCATGGTTCGATGGTCCGATTTGCCGCTGGGCCGCCACATTTCAGACAGAGCTGTTTTGAACGTCGGAGGCCAGAAGTTACAGCAGCTGCTGGTTGGTGCTCAGCTGCTGAATCAGTTCGACCGGCAGGTTTGGCACGGACCCCAACCTAGGCTTGAATGCTACAACGTCCCTCTCCTAGAGCTCTCCAGCAAAGGTCTTGCCGATGGGTCCAGAAAAGTTTCGAGCCCGTGGTCGTGCCATCCAGACTCAACAGCAGGTGGAGGAGGTTCAGCTTGTTGCCGTGCAACTGGCAGGTGAACCAGCGTGCGGGTGACTCGGTGGCCAGCTCAAACAGTCGGAACACGTCGCCTATCGTTTCGCTGTTGACGGCCGTGCCATCGCAGCCAAGCACATTGATGCACCATCGCACCGCGGGCTCACGGAGTGTAGCTCATTGAACAAGTGCAGGGCGTGGCCGAACTCGGACGTAAAACGAGTCACGTGGCGATTACCTGGCTCAGTGATGACAACCACGTGTTTTTCGAAGGCATTCGTCTGGCTCCGTGCGGCTCATGTAGTTGCTGCCTTCGCGGCTGTCGGAAGTAGAGGATGGTCAAACCTGACTCATGGATTACTTCAAAATTTTAACGAACCGTCTCCTTTCTCGCTCTGTCTCTTGTGCAGCAGATCTTCTTAGGATCTACGATATTTGATTTCAAGTAGCCAGTCCGTCTGTGCTGTCTTGTTCAAAGGCGTTGGTTATAGCATCAGCGGCCCGGTTCAGGCCATCGTAGCTGTCAACCGCCAGAGCGGTGTTAGTCAGATCGTTAACACCATAATCTACAGTCAATGGTCTCAACCGGAACGAACAATCGGTGCTGTCGCCGCCTTCTACCATGTACGGAACCGTGTAAGAATCTGTGCTCTCGGCTGATTCGCCAGTGCTAAGACCACTTGGTCCCGGACAGGCTCGCGGGCAGCACTAGCAGCCAGCGCTGGCTCAGCAGGTGGCGAGGGCTAAGCAGCCGGCGGGAAAGGCGACTCAGGTCCAGCAGCAGACACCGCCTCACTGGCGTTCGAGCCACGACGCCCCGGAAGTTGTCTGGCCATCCTCCGCACCTCGCGAGGCTCCCTTGTCGCAATCGTATCCCGGCCATATGACCCCAGGGTAAGCTTCCGGTGCCTGCAGTGGCCCTTCATGACAACCTCCTCCTGATGCACTGGGCAGGCCACCCGGCATGGAAAGATGCACTGAAGCTTGCACTTGCATTTCGCGCCATCGAGAGGCTTGTTGAATTTCGCGGTGGCCGCGTCACTGTGTCACTCTCTTTCTTTGATGTCATACTGATAGCTCCGTTGGGGTTATTTCAATCTCTCTCGATCAACTTTTTCACGTATTTTAGACCATGAACAGGGATCGCTTCGTTGGTCTACAGTTCCCTGATTTCTACCGTCGCGGTCTTGAAGATGGTATTAGTGAGATGCCTCTTTGATTCGCTCAGCCACCTGATGTAGCTCAATGCTTTTCCGTAATCGGCAGTTGGTGGTGGGACGGTGGAGCCGGGTGGCCTATCACGAAATGTTTTGTACGTGACCATGTAGCCTTCGGCATGCTTAGGCAAGTAATTGTTCGTAAGAAATGTTTCAGTACCGACAAAATTAAACTAATAAAACCATATCTCCCACGCGAGAACACATAAATTGCAAATCAACAACACAATGATGCGTTAGCAATGACAAATTTGAAATAACCCGGCATGCTGGAGCATTCTCATAGCTGCACAGCTTTGGGTTTTACCAAAAATTAATGTTCTCTACTAAAATGTTAGCTTAAATGCTGTTTGGCGATGCTTTGCTGGTATTTTTCCTGACGTTTATTTCACACTTATTCCACCAAGGACCAGTAGTGTGGAAAGTGGCAGCTTTGAAGGGTGTTGGATGATGATTCCAGTGCGTAAAATAGGTGGCGCTAGTATCGAACAGGTTTTCTTGGCCTGTCAAAGAAAACTGCTCTCGACCCACGAATATTAACATTGGTGCGGTGCAACAGACACGAAAGCTTGCCATTAATCCGTGTGCCAAGGAAAAACTTTGTCTCAGCTGATTCCAAGACATGAACCCCCTCGATGACACACCCTACTAAACAGAGCAGCCCGGTAACCCAGGGCATAACAGAGGAAATGAAGCTGTTTAGAGGTGAGCGTCGTGAATGTCTTAGTCGCTCGATGGGAGTCGAAAACCTTCACCGTTTCGGGATACCAATTCCCATTTGAATGAGAGTTGCTCCTAGGCCGCAGCAAGGTCGGTCGGTTGGTGGTCAGTGGGGAGCACGGTGGAGGTGGTTAGGAAACGCGCCTGAAGGAAGTGTTGCGCATGATTTACGGAAGAGTGTTATCTACCGGCTGAATATGATATTGATATATCCCGGACTACAGGGCCTTGGGAATGATATCGTCATCCGGGTAGTGCAAACAATGGGATATACTAGTCTCGAGACGTGGTTAGCATCAGACTTGGGTTTGGCCCGAATGTCTTGAGTCAGTTCCGGACTGGCTCACGGATTGTGGAATCTGATTCAGCTCGTAACTCAGCTGTTCCATTTTTTACTTGACTAAGTTCAGACTATATAACATTGAGGTACTTGGCTCATGACTGATGGAGGTTGCAAAATCAATTATCAGAACTCTGGCTCATTATATATATATATATATATATATATATATATATATTTATATATATATATATATATATATATATATAAGTGAATCTTTCCTCTGGTTTCTGGCTGAAATTTGGCAAACTTCAGAGTTCAGGATGAAACAACATTGGCTTTCTGTTTAGGAACTGTGATGATAATTGTGTGCTGATGCTGCAAGAAGTTTTATGACTTATGCTGCATGGTATGTATTTTGACACTAAAATGAGATGTGAATTTGCCTAGGGTGCACCATTTTCCTTGTGCTGTCAATTTGACCTCCGCCATATGACTCACTGATGTAACTTCGTGGGAAATAATTAGTTCATACCCTACCCTACCTTACCTTGTGGCGATCGGGAATTATAAAAGGCCACTAGTCCTGTAGGTCCCGGTATCGTCAGGCTCCCGGTCCGGTAGCCGAACGGTCAAATTACGGGTATATTTAGTGCGGGACGTCAACCAGGATGTCAGCCCAGTGCATATCAAACCTAGACTTGAACTGGTCAACTGAGGTTGACGACACGACCGGGTATGGAAGAGCGTTCTAATCGTTGACAACCCGCGTGCAGAACGAGTTACGACGGACCAGAGTCCTAGCTCGAGGTTTTCTGGGGTTCTTGTGGTGTCCTCTTGTAACCTCCAAGTTGTGCCCTGTCAGGAACTCCTCTTCCGCCAGCGACATTCCTCCGTGAAACAGCTGGTACACTGTTACCATGTCTCCCCCTACGAAGACGATAGTACAGCGAAGGCAACTGAAGGAGTCTGAACCTCTCAGGGTATGGCTGACGCCTCATTTCATACACAAGCCGGGTAGCTCGTCGCTGAACCCGCTCCAGCCGCTCCTGGTCCAGTTTGCGAACGGGCCCCAGATGACGTTACCATAATCTAAGTACGGACGTACTAAGATCTTATAGAGCAATGGCAACATGCGAGCGCCGACGTTGGCAAATACCGTCCCACGACCGCCAGCATCGTTGGTCCTGGAGATCGTTTCCGCCTTCTGCACGTAGAACTTGAGCCGGTAATCCACGAAGATCCCTAGGTCCCTCTCGGTGGACTCGGCCGCGATTTCGGCGGCCTCCAAGAAGTTGGTCAGCCTCGGTTTGCAGTTCCCGATGTGCATTATTTTGCATTTCGCTGCACTAAAGGGAGCAGCCACTCCTCTGACCACTTGGCCAGAGCGTCGAAGTCAGCCTGCAGAGCTGAGTTAGCCAGGGGCCTCGGGACACGACAGTAGACCTTGATGTCATCCGCGAACATCTTGACCACGCTTCGCACTTGTTCTGGCAGACCTTTCACGAAAATTGAGCACAGCGTTGGTTCAAGCACTGATCCTTGCGCCATGCCGCTGACGACATCGGTCCAGTCCGACTTCGAGCCCTGGACCCGCACTCTCTGCATCCGGTGGTACGAAAAGCCCTGATCCAGCGTAGCAAATTACCTCTCACACCGTAGGCATGAAGCTTGGAGAGCAAACGGTTATGAGGCACGGAATCAAATGTTTTGCTGAAGTCCAGGTACGCCACGTCCACTGGCTCTCCATCCTCTACCGCGGCGCTCCGATCTTCCATGACCTCCAATAGCTGGGTGATACAGGACCGCTTAGGCAGAAACCCATGCTGGGCTGCATGCAGAAGTCCAGACTCCGAGAAGTGATGAAGTAGGGCATCACGGACGAAAGTTTCGAGTATCTTGGAGGGAATGGCAGTAAGACTCACTGGATGGTAGCTCGCTGAAGATTGCCCGTTAACTTTCTTAAAAATCGGGACTACCCTCGCCAAGCTTCTACTACTGGGGGAGCCTTCTGGATGCCAAAGATCTTCGGAAAAGCATGCTGAGGTGTGCTGCCAGGACATCTGCGGACTCAAGAAGAAGCCTTGGGTGAACGTCGTCGGCCCAGGGGGCGCTCGAGGTCTTCAGAGCAGCCAATTTATTTGCCACTGCCTGGTTAGAGATGTTCATGTCATCCAGAAAAGGTCCAGTAGAGTTGCGCGGCAACACAGGCATGATACTAATACCTTCGTCCGTGAAAACACTCGCGAAAAATTTTCAGAGGACATTGGCCTTCCCTTCGTTACTGCTGGTCAACACTCAATCATCGTCAAGACGGTCTTCTACTCTGAATGTTGTGCGTAGCCTTGAGTTGGTATACCTCCAAAAGGCCTCGGGGTTTCTTTTAAGGTCCGCTACTAATTTCATCTCATATTCTTTCCGACGGCTTCTGGTCAACTTCCGAAGGTTATTACGACACCGCACAAACCTGGCATGGTCCAGAGCATCATGGGCTCGCGTGTATGTACGCCATAATTTTTCCTTAGCTTTTCCTAGCTGCATGGCCATTGGGTTTCATGTACAAGTCCTTCCTAGGTTTAGGCCTTCTCCTAACGGAGCAAACCTCAGTAGCCCTGGCGATTCTTTCCTTGAAGAACTTGTAGACATCTTCGAGGCTGAGGCTCTCCATCAAGGACCAGTCCATTAACCTGAGGTTGTCAGCCAGATGCTCGCTATTTGGTATGTCAATTGGCCGGGACGAGGAGTTTGGAGCCCAGAGTAGCAAACCAAAGTGTACCTGATTACCACACGGTCACTGTTACCTAGCCCCAAGCAGAAATTTGATTTGGCTCACCATGCCCTCCTCATTTGTAAAAATTAGGTCCAGAACGCTAGGGGCTTCACAACCCGGTAGCTTGTTGGCTGCTGGACATGCTGGAACAAAAAGCAGCCCTGGATGGTGTCTATCAGTGAGTGGGTGGGGTGACTCTCTGGGGCTGGTGACCGTTCTGTTGCCCAGTCAATATGAGGCAAGTTAGTCACCTATAGCCATCAAGTGGGAAAACTGGGCTCTGCATGCTCTCTGAATAAGGTCCTCCAATTGGCACACACTGTCTTGGATGTTTCCTGATGGACCTTCTGTATATGCAGCCAAATAACGGGGCATTTTTCCCACTCCAAGCCATCTTCAGCCACACTTGCTCCAGAGAATTTGACCCCCAATGAGTGTTCAGCTGCATTTAGCAGGTTGGACACATAGACACATGCACCTCTCCTACCACTAGATCCGAGGTTGGGCAGAGATATATTAAGGTTTGGTGTTTTTTTGCACAGGGTGTACCCGGAAATCGATAGAAGAGATGGCGGCAATAGGAAGCCTCTGGGCTTTGGGGAGGGCATCGGTCAACAGCATGATATCTGGCTTACAGTAAAAAATAAGCATACACAAATCATTTCTTTTACTAAAGACCTGGTCTGCATTGGTGCACAGCACCTTCAGACCTTGCCTACCACTGCACTGAAGAGCATTATGTAGTCACTGTGAACCTGTGGAGCCAGCACCAGCCTGAGCCTGAGTATGTTGTTCGATGGACGCATCCTGAGCGACTGAGGTCGCTGTGCTGCTATCAGCGCTGTCAGGGCCCCTAGAACAACTAGGACCCTGAGTGAGGTGACCCACGATAACCCCACCAGCAGGGTCAAATAAAGAGGGGCTTCGTGCTTGAGTGCCCCTGGAGCTGTCACTTGGGCTTGTACTTGGTCCAGAGGCAAGCAAGGAATAACCATGCTGGTACCTCTGGGACCATTGGCTGGGCATGACTCAGTTCATGAACTGTTTGAAAAATTTGATTCAGGTCATGACCCAAGCCAGCGTGTTTCCTAGTGAGCAGGTGCAGCCTATAACTCGCACCAATTTGATTGACCCATGAGCAGATTCACGATTCAGCTTGAGTCGAAGACAGTTCTGGCTAGCATGTTTATATGTGTAAAATCCTGCATTTTGGCAGTGGTTGCCTGGTCATGGTGATCATATCACGCAAACTGGCATTATTTTGGCATGTCGCTTGCGCTCTGGAAGAATATTTGGTATATCGTGTCTGATATTTCAAGCAGATGTGAGTTGAGTCATATATTCACATATTGTGACATTTACGATAATTGATTTTGCAGCTTCCATGAGTCATGAGTCAAGTGCTTCAATGTAATATAGTCTGAACTTAGTCAAATGAAAAATGGAACAACTGAGTCACGAGCTGAATCAGATTCCACAATCCGTGAGCCAGTCCGGAACTGACTTAAGACATTCGGGCCAAACCCGAGTCTGATGCTGACCACGTCTCGGGACTAGTATATTCCATTGTTTGCACTACCCGGATGACATCTTTCCCAAGGCCCTGTAGTCCAGGATATATCAATATCATACTCAGCCGGTACATAACACCCTTCCGTAAATTACGCGCAAGACTTCCTTCAGGCACGTTTCCTAACCACCTCCACCATGCTCCCCACTGACCACCAACCCGACCGACCTTGCCGCGGCCTAGGAGCAACTCTCATTCAAATGGGAATTGGTATCCCGAAATGGTGAATGTTTTCTACTCCCATCGAACGACTAAAGACATTCACGACGCTCACCTCTAAACAGCCTCATTTCCTCTGTCATGCCCTGGGTTACCGGGCTGCTCTGTTTCGTAGGGTGTGTCATCGAGGTGGCTCATCTTTTGCAATCAGCTGTGACAAAGTTTTTCCTTGGCACACGGATTAATGACAAACTTTCGGGTCTGTCGCACCGCACCAATGTTAATATTCGTGGGTCGATAGCGGTTTTACTTTGACAGGCCAAGAAAACCTATTCGATGCTAGCGCCACCTATTTTGCGCACTGGAATCATCATCCAACACGCTTCAAAGCCGCCGCTTTCCATTCTATTGGTACTTGGTGGATTAAGTACGAAATAGACGTCATGAAAAGCACTAGCAAAGCATTGCCAAACAGCATTTAAGGTGACTTTTTAGTAAGAAACATTAATTTTTGGTAAAACCCAAAGCTGTGCAGTTATGCGAATTCCCTAGCAGACCAGGTTAGGCTCAAGTTTGTTATTGCTAACGCATCATTGTGATGCTGATTTGCAATTTATGTGCTTTTTGGCGTGGGAGATATGGGTTTATTAGTTTAATTTTGCTGGTACTGAAACATTTCTTTCGAACAATTGCTTGCATAAGCATGCCGAAGGCCAACCGGTTGCGCAGAAAACATTTTGTGATAGGCCACCTGGTTCCACTACCCCACCACCAACTACCGACAACGGGAAAGCCTTGAGCTACATTAGGTGGTTGAGCGAATCGAAGAGGAATCTCACTAATACCATCTTCAAGACCGCGACGGTAGAAATCAGGCAAATGTGGACCAACGAAG
Source organism: Pollicipes pollicipes (assembly GCF_011947565.3). Classification (NCBI taxonomy): domain Eukaryota; kingdom Metazoa; phylum Arthropoda; class Thecostraca; order Pollicipedomorpha; family Pollicipedidae; genus Pollicipes; species Pollicipes pollicipes. The sequence goes on along the minus strand of NW_023596136.1, from coordinate 9,802,370 downwards.
CGATCCCTGTTCATGGTCTAAAATACGTGAAAAAGTTGATCGAGAGGGACCGAAATAGTCCCAACAGAGCTATCAAAAAGAAATCGAAGAAAGAGAGTGACACAGTGACGCGGCCACCTCGAAATTCAACAAGCTTCTCCATGTCGCGAAATGCAAGTGCAAACTTCAGTGCAGCTTTCCATGCCCGGTGGTCTGCACAGTGCATCAAGAGGAGGTTGTCATGAAGGGCCACTGCAGGCACCGGAAGCTTACCCCCGGGGTCATATGGCCGGGATACGATTGCGACAAGGGAGGCTCGCGAGGTGCAGAGGATGGCCAGACAACTACCGGGGTGTCGTGGCTCGGACGCCAGTGAGGTGGTGTCTGCTGCTGGGCCTGAGTCGCCTTTCCCGCCGGCTGCTGAGCCCTCGCCACCTGCTGAGCCAGCGCTGGCTGCTAGTGCTGCCCCCGAGCCTGTTCCGGGACCAAGTGGTCTTAGCACTGGTGAATCAGCCGAGAGCACGGATTCTTATACGTTTCCGTACATGGTAGAAGGTGGCGACGACACCGATTGTTTGTTCCGGTTGAGACCACTGCCGCTGTAGATTATGGTGTTAACGATCTGACTAACACCGCTCTAGCGGTTGACAGCTACGATGGCTTGAACCAGGCCGCTGCTGCTATAATCAACGCTTTTCAACATGACAGCAGACACGGACTGGCTACTTGAAATCAAATATCGTAGATCATAAGAAGATCTGCTGCGCAAGAGACAGAGCGAGAAAGGAGACGGTTCGTTAAGATTTTGAAGCAATCCATGCGTCAGGTTTGACCATCTTCTACTCCGACGGCCGTGAAGGCAGCAACTACATGAGCCGCACGGAGCCAGACGAATGCCGTCGAAAAACACGTGGTTGTCATCACTGAGCCAGGCAACCGCCACGCGACTCATTTTACGTCCGAGTTCGGCCGCGCCCTGCACTTGTTCAATGGGCTACACTCCGTGAGCCCGCAGTGCGATGGTGCATCAATGTGCTTGGCTGCGATGGCACGGCCGTCAACACCGAAACGATAGGCGACGTGTGTCCGACTGTTTGAGCTGGCCACCGAGTCGCCCGCACGCTGGTTCACCTACCAGCTGCACGGCAACAAGCTGAACCTCCTCCGTCTGCTGCTGAGCCTGGATGACAGGACCACGGGCTCGAAACTTTCTGGGCCCATCGGCAAGACCTGTGCTGGAGAGGTCTAAGAGAGGGACGTTGTGGCATTTAAGCCTAGGTCGGGGTCCTTGCCAAACCTGCCGGTCGAACTGATTCAGCAGCTGAGCACCAACCAGCAGCTGCTGTAACTTCTGGCCTCCGACGTTCAAAACAGCTCTGTCTGAAATGTGGCGGCCCAGCGGCAAATCGGACCATCGAACCATGCCAGGTGAATATGAAAACGCATCATCCAATTTATACCGATGAGGTTTTAAAGTTCATCGAGTATCAATTGAGATTTCGTGCGCTCACTGTTGAGCAATCTAATGCTCAGTTCGTAGCAAATTGTTCTAATATATTCGCTTTTGTTTTCAGATGGTTGATAATGGCCGCTCGCCTGCTCCTAGTTCACATCTCTACCGAGACCTCCAGCAGCGCTCCCAAGGACCTCGTCCAGTGAGTGGTCGGCCACTACGTGCCGGTATAGTCCGCCATCCGGCAAAACAGCGGCTGCGACTTTGGCTTACGTAACTTGTTCCGAAGCATCGCGGTGCTCCGGGACCTGCCGCAGCACACATAGTCCTCCAGCGTTGCGGGTACTGGGTCCGTGCGGGAACGGCTGCTGCCGGACATGGTATGGGATGAAAACCGCATGGTCCGCAAACAGGTGGTTCTGATCGTAGCGCCGCTCGTGGACAGTGAACCGAGGGTCTTCTTCACGCCAGGGTCTTCGCCATCTCAGCGGTGAACCTCGAGGCCGTGAGGTACACCGAACTGATTCCCTGGCACGGACCAGTCACACAGCCTCTATTGCGAGACCTCAGCGACTGCGTGCTGCGGAACAAAGGGCAGGCACCATTGACCATCTCTCCTATCTGGTTCACACTAGGAATGCAACGCAGAGCCGCACTGCCGAGGACGTCTGCGGCTGGAACTGGAACTTCTGCAATACGTGGAGCCCAGCTGCGACAGTATTTCTGCTACTGTGCGATCTCTGCCAACACGCGTTTTGGGTATCCAGTCTGTGAGTAGTTGCTGTTTGGGCCGGTGCGTCGAATACACATGCTCGGCAAAAAGCAAGATGTGCATGGGGTCACCTTACCGCATCCCCACCTCTACGTTCGTGGTAGAGGCTGCAGAGCTTGCTGTATGTATAAAGTTGTACACCAGACAATATATTTTGAGTCATATGCTATGCATTGTTTCATTTGCATCGCGTTAGTTGTCTTAGGGAAGTGAAATTATAAAGCAATACAAACCAGCATGCTCGTACGAGTTCATACTCCACAGCACATAAAGTTTCCGCCAAATGCCAATAAATCTGGCAATGTCTGATCCGCATATTAGACCTTGGACGGGGACATTCTCGTATAACGGCTTAAATAGCGCTCGGTAGCAACATTTTTATACACAAAGGCATTTTGTGTCGCTTGCCGCCCACGGCTTGGTGTTACCTGCGGCGACGGATGCCGCCCAGCGTCGGGCGACTGCAACACCGGTCGTGGGCTTATGGCGATATTTTGATCGACCCCGCGCCTCACGAATTTAAGTTGTTGGGAAGAACTTTTGCTATGCTATGTGCTTTTGGACTCCTGCGCCAAAGAATTTCTTCGTCTCACTTGGTTTTGTTACCGATGACACACACTACTGTTTAGCATCTATACATATCAACTTTGTCGATTTTTGTGCAAATCAGTGCTGAGCACCGCCCCCCTCTTAGAAAGAATTCGTACTAAATACTATCGAGGATCTGTTGTGCAAACGCATGTAGAGGCATTGGGACGACAACGGCTGAGTTTGGTATTGCGGGGCGTCACGATCGCCTCCAGCGTGGTGTACAGGAGCAGGAGCTGACGGACGTGTGGTGTTCCCAAGGACTTTTCGGAGTCCTGCGGCGTGTTCCAAGCCAAGCGGCGAACACTCGTAGCACACTTCGAATGAAAAGGTGGGGATAACTGTCGTGCCTGGTGGCGAATTAAGCTTTCCGAAGCTCTTTTCTTGAGCCTTCGAAAGGGAGGCCCACGTGGTGGCCAGTGCCAGGATGAAAACAATCATTCACGGTCCTGGACGCATTCGAGACATTGGTGAGCACACGCCTGTGCGCGAATCTGTGATCTGGCTCCATCTCCAGAACTTTTGCTTGGAAATGTGTCATCCATATGTTTGCCTGAATGTGCCTTCATAACATCATACCTCCTTGAAACATTCACTCTCGTTGTGCTGGCAGTTGCCTGAAAATACTTCTTTTATACTTTGGTTTGCTCATTTTTTTCACCCCACCCCATATTGTTGACTCATCACTGCTTATGTTGTTAGCACTCACAGAATTCAGTGGATGGTTCCTTCTCTCTATGCTGTCTGAGCCCTGGACTTGTATGTTATGACTGGCATCTTACAGTCACAGAGCTAAAAAATCAAAGGTTTGTCTGAGGCTTGTAGTTGCTACAAAATTACCAAACAGTGGCATTCATCTAAAACAAAAGAGAAGTGGCAATGTGAGTGCTTATGCTAGCATGGGAACAGTAGTGAAGCAATACACACCAGTAAACAGTCAGTGGCACTGCATGGGCATATAACATCCCACATATCTGAAAAATGGTATGCAGTTATGTGGTCAGGTGCTGAAGGCACATACACTGGTGAACAAGTGATACAGCAGTCTGTCTTAACCCTAATAGTAAAATGTGTGTAAAGGCATTGTGTAATGTAAACAGTTATGTTTTGAAGGCCTATGTGAAGATTAATTAATATTGTGGTGCGTCCTAAAGTAGAAGTCTAGATAAAGACGGTGTTCTGAAAGCTGTACAAAGTTAGTAAATACCGTAAACTTGTAGCATGTCTTCAAAACTAATGTTATGGGATAAATGATTAATTTGTATTTTGTTTGGCCTTGTGTCCTGGCTCCACTGTTATTGACTTGGCAACAACTGTGATGCATATTTCTGATCATGGTTCAACATTTTAGTAGGTCTGCTAACCATCTCAGTATGAGGTTGATTGGTGGTGCAGCTTTTAAGGAGACAAATGCTTTTAATTACTGTTTATTTACAGTTAGGATATGCCATCAAATTATCTATGTTTTCACTGGCCCAACTTGAAATTTTAGACCATGATGTGACATTGGGGTTTGTCCAGTCAAATAATTTGTAAGGTGACATATTGAGAAATGCAAGTAATTAGTATCAAAATTAGCACAAAATCTATTATTAGTATGATAATTGATAACATATGGGTGGAAGAATAGAACACATCTTCATAGCTTATAAAGATGTCTTGTTGTCCAGGAAATGCCATTTTTCTCTATTACAAACTCATTAAGACAACAGATGCCACAAACTACACACAAGACATCCCGGCATCTCTCGATGGTTGTGAGGGCTTGCTCAGCATGAGTGTAACTATCCAATACACATTGCAGTTGCAGACTGATTCAGCAAAGACTGTGAAGTTGAAATGGCTTCATCAACACGTCGTCCAGAGCATGCAGCTCCTCCTGAGATTTTTTATGATGAAAAGGAGGCCCGAAAATATTCGTCGAACTCCCGGATGATAGAGGTGCAGGAGCGCATGACGGAGCGAGCGCTGGAACTGCTGGCGCTACCGGAGGGCATACCGCATCTAGTGCTCGACCTCGGCTGCGGCTCAGGACTCAGCGGCGAAACGATCACCGAGGCCGGCCACGTCTGGGTCGGCTGCGACATCTCGCAAGCCATGCTGAACGTCTCCATAGAGCGCGAAGTGGAGGGCGACGTGCTGCTCAGCGACCTAGGCCAGGGCCTGCCCTTCCGAGCGGGCTCTTTCGATGGGGCGCTGAGCATATCAGCCCTGCAGTGGCTCTGCAACGCCGACAAGAAAGAGCACGTGCCGCGGAAGCGGCTGTACAAATTCTTCTCGTCTCTGTACGGCTGCCTGGGTCGGGGCGGCCGTGCCGTGTTCCAGTTCTACCCGGAGAGCTCGGCCCAGGTGGAGATGATCACGGCGCAGGCCATGAAGGCCGGCTTCACCGGCGGCCTGGTGGTCGACTACCCCAACAGCACCAAGGCCAAGAAGATGTTCCTGGTGCTGATGAGCGGCGGGCCGCAGCCGCTCCCGGAGGCCCTGGGCGACGGCGGCCAGGCCAGCGCGGTCGCTTACGCCAAGCGTGACCGGATGCGCCAGCTGCGCGGCAAGCCGCCGAAGAGCTCGCGCGACTGGGTGCGCGAGAAGAAGGAGCGCCGCCGCCGCCAGGGCAAGGAGGTGGCGAGGGACTCTAAGTACACGGGCCGGCGGCGGGCGGCCGGATTCTGAACTGGCACGCACCGGCCGGCGGCTGTGATGGGGACAGGGCAAGGGGTCGTACGCGCCTACTGGATCACTGCCCGGCCTCTCTTGCCCCCAGACGTGGTGCGAGAACTGGTTGTGACGGGTCGGGACACGCATGCTGGCGCTGACATAATCCCACTCGTCGATGGTATAACAAGGAAATAACATGTACGTGTTATTGTAACATATAAAAAGGGTTTCTGTCCATTTGGTGCGGCGTTATAAGGCGCCCGTGGCGTGGTGTGACCATTTGATGATATGCTGTGGTCGCGGTAAAGTCGTTTTTATTTATACGCGAGCCGTGTTTTGACCATCCGGGCCTTGCTGGACCTTGCCGAGCCAACGTCGCTGTGAGCCCGTGCCGAGATTGTGCTTGATTGAGGATTGAGGCCTGTCAAGTGGGTGTTTTTGGCCACGTCATGGTTGCTATTGTATCGCTCCAGGTCATGTCGAGCACAGCACGGATGACAATAGACGGTGCAGTGACCAGGAATGTGTGTGTGGTGTCGCTCGCTGTTAGTCAGCAGTACCTGGCCAAACTGTGCCAGTGCAATCGACTGCTCTGGCAGGATCGGAAGTACTGCTTGTTGTGGCCACGGAGGTCATAACTGTGTGCAGTAGTGACCGAACGAGTGGAACGCGCAGTCATAACTCCGTTCATTCTATCGAAACACTAGGGCTATGAATCCAAATCATCGTCTTTTTCTGTCCCATGATTACCACTTCGAATACAAAGCGTCAGCACTCACTCTCCCTCCTCCCACTACCAGATTCCACGACGGCATCCAGGAACTGCTTTAAGTTTTAACATTTTTATGGTAACTCTTTCACATTCAGTTCACATTTTCACAATTCTTCAGAAAGCTTTAGCACAACTTTTTCAATAATTTCTCTCTCGTCAGTCTTTATTTTGCTTGGAACAGTTGGCTTAAGCTTTATGACAGTTTGTGCTAGTTAATTGCAGTTGATGCATGGCTCAATTACATTTTCGTTTTCAACAGCATTTTTGGTAACATCCTAGTCAGCTACATCTTTCAGCGTTGACAATTACGCTGATATTGTACTCACTTTTCAGGTACATAATGTGCACCAGATTCAGATCAGCCGCTCTTGCTGCCTTGATTGGCCTTCTTGCCGTTGCCATTACATTTTTGAAACTTGACATGCTAGGTAAGTCTCTGGTTGGAACAATGATGAATAGGAATGGAATGATCCTGAACAATATATAGCGGGAAGGAAATATTTGTTTTTGCACTTGAGCAAGAAAGAAAATCCTGGAAGCTTGGCGTGATGCCGCACGCTGTTCATGCCTAGTGCGATTTGCCTACGGGTTCTCTGGACTACTGTAATCCATGGCGTTTCCTTGGGACGGCAGGGTAACCAGTAAAAGTCAAAATGAGTTGTTTAATGGGAGGGGGGAGGGAGGCATCAGCTTGAAACAGCTGCTATGCAAGAGGTCAACCTTCAATCAGCTGTTCAATGGGGACGGGCGGACATCAGCACCCTTTGTAGGATTTCCGGCACGCTGCCACCAGGCGGCAGCGGGGAGCAGGTGGTGGTCGGCGTCCTGTCGGCCCGTCACCACCGGGCGCAGCGTGACGCCGTGCGCGCCACCTGGTGGCCGCGCCTGCACGATGGCGGCGCCCGGGGCCTCTTCGTCGTGGGAGACACCGCTTGCGATCTGGCTGATTGGTGCAAACTGGACCCATATTCCTGTGAAGCCTGGGAGCCTGCTGATAATGGTACGTGTGTCCGTTCAGGATAGGTGGGCCGTTCATGCCGCGTATTCAGTTGAGCGGTGTGGGCGTGTCTAGAGACGCGAAGGCGAACGACGATTGCTTTTGTGACGCAACAGCAGTGTCGTGACGCTGATGGACGCCCCGAGCAGCCTCAACGGTCCCTCCACTCCACCGCACCGCCCCGCTGAGCCCCCCCCCTCCCCCTCCGCTCCACCGCACCGCCCCGCTGAGCCCCCCTCCCCTCCCCCCTCCGCTCCACCGCACCGCCCCGCTGAGCCCCCCCCCCCCCTCCGCTCCACTGTGCCGCCCCGCTCAGTCTTCCCTCCGCTCCACCGCACCGCCCCGCTGAGGCCCCTCCCCCTCCGCTCCACTGTGCCGCCCCGCTCAGTCTTCCCTCCGCTCCACCGCACCCGCCCCGCTGAGCCCCCCCCCCCCCCCTCCCCTCCGCTCCACCGCACCGCCCCGCTGAGCCCCCCCCCCCCTCCCTCCCCCCTCCGCTCCACCGCACCGCCCCGCTGAGCCCCCCCCCCCCCCCCCTCCGCTCCACTGTGCCGCCCTGCTCAGTCTTCCCTCCGCTCCACCGCACCGCCCCGCTGAGGCCCCTCCCCCTCCGCTCCACTGTGCCGCCCCGCTCAGTCTTCCCTCCGCTCCACCGCACCGCCCCGCTGAGCCCCCCCCCCCCCCCTCCGCTCCACTGCGCTGCCCCGCTCAGCTGTCTCTCCACTCGGCGGCAGCGACGTCCGGGGAGCAGTCGCTGGCACTGCAGCTCGGCCAGGCCCTGCTGCCAGCCGGCCGCCGGGCTCGCCTTCACCGTGCTGCACCCGGTGGTGGTGCGCCGCGTGGCGGTGGCGTCCGCCGCCGCCGCCGGTGCCGTGCTCCTGGAGACGTCTGACGGGCGCCGGCTGTCCGCCGCTGCGCCGCCGCCAGCCGCTGGCGCCGCGCTGGAAGCGCACCTGCTGCCGGCTGGCTTCGAGGGCGTGCTGCGTCTGGAGGAGCCGGCCCGGCTGGGTCGCTGCCGCCACTCGAAGTCACCGGTACCGGGCCTGCTGCACGTCACCGCCCTGCTGACGACCGACGGCCGGCTGGTGAAGCTCGGCCACGAGCCGCTCTGCTGTCCGCTTCAGCTCGTCTTCACCGTCCACGGTACAAGGACGCGCGGCTGGCCGCTGCCCCCTCTGCTGGGTCCTCACTGTTGCTGCAACACCAAGCGTTTTGGAACAACGTTCAGGGCAAATGTCACCAGGGGACAGGGGACAGGACAGGGGACTAGTCTGATGGCGTTAGCAACCAACCCATCCAATCCAGGATGGAGGGCCCTAACACGTACCAGTCATTGCGACGCTCGGCCAAGAGCATGGTGCTCTGTCTAACAGCGTTGTCCGGGTGCCGATTCGCCTCTGCTAATTTGGTGACCTTGCTGACCGACCGCAGAACCGGCGCGGCTGGCAGAGCTGTTAGAGGGCCGACCGGCGAGCTGCCACCGGGACGACGGTGGCGCCGCCCAGCGGCGCTAGCGGAGGAGGCGGCCGAGCACGGCGACCTGCTCCTGCTGCCCGGCATCGACGTGTACCGCCGCCTGCCCGACAAACTGCTCGGCTTCTTCTCCTGGTGAGTCCCGCACCTCGGGCCGACCGCCCATGGCTAACCGATGGCGAGTGTGTGGCGTTTGGAACACACATGATAGAGACGAACCAGAAGGAACGCTGGCGTGTATGGTATGTTGCGTCCTGTCTTTGCTTGGCAGGGTCTCCACACACAGCTCTGAACACACATGATGGAGGCGAACCAGAAGGAACGCTGGCGTGTATGGTATGTTGCGTCTTGTCTTCGCTTGGCAGGGTCTCCACACACAGCTCTGCTGACTGGGTCATCAAATGTGACGACGACGTAATCCTAGACCTGCCGCGCATACTGCAGAACATTCCAAAACGCACCGGCAGTGACATCTGGTGGGGAAACTTCAGGTGTGTTATCTGTCTCGATATGTCGGAGTTCAAATGCTTCCAAAGCTGCGAGGTGCATAGGGTGCTGTCAATGGCTTATTTGCTTATCTTAGGTGACTATCTTTTTGTCGATGTATTATCCGGTTGTGCTTATTCAGCGCATTACTCAACAACGTCGTCGAGCAGCGTTGCCGGCAAAAGTAACACATGCCAGTCCTGAACAAACCACGGCGTGAAAGTGACTCTCAGGCGGCTGACCGTCGCAGGTACAACTGGCCAGCGAACCGGTACGGCAAGTGGGCCGAGTACGTGTACCAGGCGGAGGTGTATCCGCCGTTCGCGTGCGGCACGGCCAGCCTGCTCTCGATGGACGCGGTGCGCCGGCTGGCCGCCAGTGCTCAACATCTAACCAGGTGGGGCGCCGCTCGGGGCGATGTCCGAGCGTGCCGGGCCTAACCATGCTTAACCAGCACCTCCTGGTGCGCTGAAATTCGAATGAAAGTTATTTTCACATACTAGCTCAAAGTGTACGCTCAGGATCCAAGACGTCGCTGTGTGCCTGTATCCTGAGACTCGAGCGTCAGCATACCCGCCGGGCCATCGGCAGGTTCCAGGGCGGGGACACGTTACTGGGTGTCTGGATCCCGAGACTCGGGCGTCAGCATACCCGCTCGGCCATCGGCAGGTTCCAGGGCGAGGACACGCCGCTGGGTATCTGGATCCCGAGACTCGGGCGTCAGCATACCCGCTCGGCCATCGGCAAGTTCCAGGGCGAGGACACGGTACTGGGTGTCTGGATCCTGAGGCTCGGGCGTCACCATACCCGCCCGGTCATCGGCAGGTTCCAGGGCGAGGGCACGTTACTGGGTGTCTGGATCCTGAGGCTCGGGCATCACCATACCCGCTCGGCCATCGGCCGATCCCAGGGCGAGGACACGGTTCTGGGTGTCTGGATCCCGAGACTCGGGCGTCAGCATACCCGCTCGGCCATCGGCAGGTTCCAGGGCGAGGACACGCCGCTGGGTATCTGGATCCCGAGACTCGGACGTCAGCATACCCGCCCGGCCATCAGCAAGTTCCAGGGCGAGGACACGGTACTGGGTGTCTGGATACCGAGACTCGGACGTCAGCATACCCGCCCGGCCATCGGCAGGCTCCAGGGCGAGGACACGTCGCTGGGTGTCTGGATCCTGAGACTCGGGCGTCACCATACCCGCTCGGTCATAGGCAATTTCCAGGGCGAGGGCACGTTACTGGGTGTCTGGATCCTGAGGCTCGGGCATCACCATACCCGCTCGGCCATCGGCAGGTTCCAGGGCGAGGACACGGTACTGGGTGTCTTGATCCCAAGACTCGGGCATCACCATACCCGCCCGGCCATCGGCAGGTTCCAGGGCGAGGACACGGTACTGGGTGTCTGGATCCTGAGGCTCGGGCATCACCATACCCGCTCGGCCATCGGCAGGTTCCAGGGCGAGGACGCGGTACTGGGTGTCTGGATCCTGATACTCGGACGTCAGCGTACCCGCCCGGCCACCGGCAGGTTCCAGGGCGAGGACACGTCGCTGGGCATCTGGCTGTCGGGCCGGTCCGTGCGCCGCGTGCCCGACGCCGACTGGTGGTGTGGCCGGCCGGCCGGCTACAGCCGTGGCCAGCTGGACCCGGCGGCCCTGCGGCGAACCTGGCGCTGCCTGCGCCGCACCGGTCGGCTCGAGCTGTGCGCCGACGCGTGAGAGGGTGCCAGCCAGGCGCCGGTCAGGTCAGGCTGGTGATGCAGGCGGCAGGGGCGTGCTTGAACGTGTTAGTCGCTGATGTTTTGTTGATAAGTCACGATTTTTTACCCTTGCCATTGTACGTACTTGCCCACAGCAACATGTGGCAGGCGGATAAGAACGTGATGATGGCTGGGATCCCCTTATAACTTGATAAGGGCAGGAGTTTCCGGCGTCTTTCGGGCATCTATAGTCAAATTTGTGTCCAATGTTTGTTGTGATATCGTGCATATGATCCAGCAAAACCGTAGAAATATCGCCCACTCATCTCTAACAGCCTGGACGTGGATCCCGGACCAAGGGCTTCATTGACGCTGGTATATGTTGCATGTTGCCGCAAGCTTTTTGACTGTAAAGTATTGTTTCATGCCCTCACTTAAGATGGTGCACTCGTTCTGCTGTGACTTGCAGTGGTTAGTGCAGCACGCCTGACAATAAATCGTGATTACAGAGCGGCGCCGCTGCAGCGACATCTGCTGTCCCCCGGCGGAGGGTTTGTCATCATGACGTGCTCAGTACGATTGAGGTGGGTTCGTGTGGCGGCGCTAGCTCTTGTAGCACTGTACGCGGACATTCCGGTTACTATGCGCCCTATGGACACGCACTCGGTTTACAGCATTTGTAGTAGCGTCTGGTTACGATAATCTGAATGCGTGGTCGCTGATGGTTCCGAGTATTTCGTCATGGCTTCATCACCACGCGATGTTCTGATAGGCATCTCCAGCAATGCTACAGTCAAGGGAGTGACGGGGACAGAACAGTGATTTTGACGGCTAGCGCCAGGTTCCACCGTTGCCAGACGCCGGGCCGTACCCCGGCCGGAGGTCAACCCGAGCTAAGCCCGCTGGCGTCTGCTGGGGCCACTGGAGCGGAACTGCTCCAGTGGCGTCTCCGGAGGGAGCCGCACCTGGAGAGCAAGCACGTAACGCAAGCCGGCTCAAAGCGGGGAAGATGGGGCCGGTCACAGAAGTCAAGTGCAATACATAATTGAGCAATAAACAGTTGCGCATCATCTTCGAATATATCACATCGAATGCTGCGTTGCTTTTTTCAGAATGAACGGTGCGTGAAATCATTATCTGGAGGCTAATTCAGTGCAAACTATTTTTCGGACGACATGTATTTGCTTGCCCACGGCGATACGCAAAAAACTCGATTTTCACCTCCAATACTAAAAACAAAACGGCGACGCCGACTTAAATCGATGTCGAAAAGCCTGGCAGGCACTATCCAAAAAAGTTGTACAGAGTCGGTGTGCATGGTCTGCACGTCTCGGCCGGTTCGTAGGATTTGATGCGTGTGACACTCGCGCACTGTTAAGCCCTGTAACGGAGATGCAGCCCGCGGTGGTACGGCGCTCTCGTGCTGCTACGCCCTGTTACGGAGATGGAGCCCGCGGAGGGTACGGCGCTTCGTACTGTTATGCCCTGTAACGGAGGTGGAGCCCGCGGTGGTACGGCGCTCTCGTACTGTTACGCCCTGTAACGGAGATGGAGCCCGCGGAGATACGGCGCTCTCGTACTGTTACGCCCTGTAACGGAGATGGAGCCCGCGGAGGTACGGCGCTCTCGTACTGTTACGCCCTGTTACGGAGGCGGAGCCCGCGGTGGTACGGCGCTCTCGTGCTGTTGCGCTCTGTTACGGAGATGGAGCCCGCGGAGGTACGGCGCTCTCGTACTGTTACGCCCTGTAACGGAGATGGAGCCCGCGGAGGTACGGCGCTCTCGAAATGCTACGCCCTGTTACGGACGTGCAGCCCGCGGAGGTACGGCGCAACAAGTGAAGTGCACCAATGTGCCATTCTGTGCATCATTACATGTCCATTACAAAAGAAAGGATGTTGCCAAAAAGTTGTACATAGCTATTGTCAAATCACACCTAGAGTGTTTTGTACAGGCTTGGTCCCCATGCTCCAAGAAGATTAGATCGACTGGAAAGAGCGCAGCGAAAAGCAACTAAGGTGATAAATAGGACTGGCGACCTAAAATATAGGGATTGGCTTAGGACCTTGCATTTGTATTCACTGGAATATCATAGACTTGGAGTGGATCTGATGGATGTATACAAAATTATGAAAGGCATAGGCAAGGTATATCTGAATGGGACGCTGCAAATTAGGCCGATGCATAAAGGAAACCAGCTTCATTTAACAAGAGGTAGGAGTAAAACTATGAAGAGGCAGACGTCATTTACTCAGAGTAGTGAACTACTGGAATAGGTTGACACACGAAGTTGTAGAAAGTCCCTCTAACAAAATCCAAAAACCGTGTGGACAAGTTCTATCCGTCTAAAGATTTCATTTGTAACTGAATTCATGCAGTGGTAAAATTAGTTTTAAGGATGTGTACGGGGCCTGAGGTAGACAAACCTCGATGGGCCCTCGTGGATCTTTGTTGGCCAGATGTCTGTGTTTTGATGTCTTTGTGGCAGTAGTCTATTCGGCACTGCTACGGCCAGGGACAAATAATAGAAGCTAAATTGCATGCGTTATGGGGGTTTAAAGTTGAACGGCCACTCTGAAACGCAACTTGCTGTGAAAATAAAGTTGGAAAAGCTGTTGATAGGTGCGCTCACTTTATACCCCAAAGGCGACTCAGGGTAAATTCATTGCCTACTGTGCAGTTTAGACTGAGGAACGACCGCACTGGAGATGTCAGTGGAAGAGCTCGATCCTTCTGATGTTTTGAGAACATTATTTAGCTTCGCAGAGGAAAACGTTCGATTGGTATTGTCTTGTCTCTCCACACACAAACCGGCCCAAGTGCGGCCTGAGCTTGAGTACGCATGGCGCGTACGCGCGGCTGGGATGGTTCTAGGAAAAACGGAATTAACAATGGATAATTATCACAGCTGCTACTTCCTGAATGTGATCTACCCAAACCAATTCTTATTTTTATGTCTAGCAACTTTCATCGGGCCTTTACCCCCAACCGTTCTGAACGCGGTGTTGCATCATGGTAAACGACTGTCACCAGTATCAATGCACATCGCCGGGTTCAGGAAAATGACCACAAGAAGCTGCTATGCCAGTAGGTTAGGAACCATGCTTAGCCAAACACAGTGTGTACACACATCATATCTTTATTAACATACTACATGTCATCCATCATTCTATCTCGTCGCAACGTAACAATATAATTCACCAGCAGCCTTAGCCCCGCCGCCACAGCTCGGTCGAAGGACCGTGTGGAGGACGGGAGCACCCGAACCGCGGCTTGAGTGTCCTTGCCGGCCGAGGCTGACTGGCAGGTCGCCAACCTGCCGAGCGGAAGATCAACTGTGGTGACATCCGGCCAGGTCAGGCGTGTCACGCCCCCCCCCCCCCAACGGATGGAATGACCGCCATGTATTCGCTGCTTCCCACGAGAGCACCGTTCTCCTCCCCACATGTGCACATACGGCGGTCACTGCCAACATCTAGTGCATGTCCGTTTGGCGAGAAGAGCGATTCGTTTTTCTGGTCGCGTGGAAGTTTCAACCGCGACATGAACTGAAATGGTCTGATTCACGAGGGCAGCAGGACGACGTATTTCTTTAAAACTAGTTATGGAGTCCGCGTACCTTTTACGACTAGGCATCCGAGATGGTCCTATTCACCCTTGATGCCGGCAGACCTCTTTAACGTCTCCATAACCAGCTTAGTTTCCTTCTCGTTCTTTGACACGCCGTATGGGTTTATCGCCTGCGAACATAACGGTTAAATTACAAAGTATACCAGCTCCAAGCCATACCACTGATTGCACGCACAGGACCATGCCAAAAATTCAAACAATGACATACCATGTATGTCACAGAGGATACATGGGTAACAGAGTCCAGAATCTGGCGAAGCTCTCACCTTGCGCATTTCCTCATCACTAGGGGTGACCATCCTCATCAGGAAGTAGCCGAGCCCCGTCCAGACCACCAGGTGGGCCAGCGCCCGCGCCGCCGCCATTGATCAGCTGTGGGGACAGTATCACCTTGTGACACGCGCAGTATGTCTTATGGTGCCGCACTGCAAGCCCATGTAAGGCAATCAAACAGGTCAGCTTAACTGTGTTGTCAACCCCACTGTCACTGGTAGCATTCACATGATGCATCAAATAACTCAAACCTTAGAATCAAACAGCCAATAGCACATCTCATCGCCCCACGTCGGAATCGGGGAATGGCTGTCACGCTGCTCCATGCCCTACCTCTGAGGGGAGGACGATGAGGCCGGAACTCTGTGGACCCGGGTCCTTCCACGCCTGGATGTCGGCCGACTCAATCTGGCGGTACTCCTCCCCTATGGTGTTGCAGAAGGTGTAGTACGCCGACAGCACCGTCGGCCAGTTGCGGTTGCAAATAATAACGAAACTCTGCCAGCAGGGGCACACAAGTTTGTAGCTTATTTTGCTTCCCTCATGGATGGTCATGATTAACACTTCTGGCCTATGCAAATTAGTCAAGCCCAGTTTTTAAGTATCAAGAAATGGAAAAACTGAGCCAGCACCCTATCATACAGTGGCAGTTCCTGTCCCCACATTCACATGAAGTTCCAAGGCATACAATGAAGCACGCACTTTTTGCAGTCATCTTCACAAAGCAAGCACTCTCACACACACACAACATTTTTAAACCTGAGAACAGTTTTGATCAGATAGATTTCCAGGATGGCATCCAATTGTGACATTTCAGGACATCAGCATATTTTTTGTAAAAGTTAAGCTAGCCATAATACTTGGCATAGTCCATCCTACCACTTCTGTCACCCAACCTTAAGCATGGCTGCTATGAACTGCCACACTCCATCCCATTTGGACAAATAGTAACAGCTTAAGCAGCTTGAATTTAACCTGCCAGTGTGGATAAATAAAAAAAATGAGCTATAGGATAGAGCTTTTCAATATACAAGCATGCACAAGCTTGTGCAGTGATCTATGCATGTGCAGTGCAGTGCAGTGCTGCAGTGCCCCCACTCATGCATGCAGACACACATCTGTCTGTTGCTGCTATTCATCATAATCAGTACCATTGCTACCTTTTTACATTTGACTGATACCCTGATCCCTATTGACTTTCCTGGAAGTATGGTAACATGCTCCATATAAAAAACAAGCATGCACAAGCATGTGCATGCATGCATGCATGCACTCATACATGCACACAAATCTGCCAATTGCTGCTATTCATCATAATCAGCATTATTGCCACCTTTTTTACACTTGACACATACCTTGATCCCTGTTGACTTTCCTGAAAGTCCAGTATCCTGCTCCAGCAACACCAAGTTCAAGTGCTATGATGACTCCAGCAGCTCGCTTCAGACGTGACTTCAGTAGCTCAAGGCCTCCTTTAGGTCTCTTTACAAGCATCTCACCATGAAATGCGACCTCCAACCAGCTGTTCCTAGCAGACCATGAACATTAATCATATGTCCTGAAACACGTAAATACACAAACAAATCTATGGCCCTAGGTACAACAATTCTACACTTGTTGTGTCGTTGTTGGTTTAGGGCGCATAGCCTCTTGGGCCCAGGCGTCCATCGTTGAAGTGTTGTCTTAGAAGTTTGGTAGCACAGATGGTAACTAAGCGCGACAGAGGATAGAAGGAATGTGTCGCACTGGTCAGGAATTTTCGTGCAGGATAGTGGTGTAGCAATGAGGTGCAGTAAACGGTGTTAGTTTCTAGAAAACTCGGTGTTAAATGTTCAGATACATAAACTGATTAGTGAACTCAAACGAGAGAACAAAAAGTCCGGTTTTTTTTGGCCAGGCTCTTTTTTATCATTTTCTTTTAACCGCAGCTTCCCCACATGATAGACGTTGCAGGTTAGTCATCAGTCAGTCGGCAGTCACAACATTGCCGTTTAACAAAGCATTTACCAGATGGAAATTTCACATATCTGCCATGCCGTGTACTCTAACGCATGCACGCACATTCATCTGTCTTCACCATGCTCGTTCAAACCTCATTCGTGTAATCTCCTCTGCTTACGCACACGCCCCACGTATCACACATATACACATATTTGCTACACATAATTCCTATACCACTCCTTGCTTCTCACATTTCTCAAGCATCCAGTCAGACATCGTACGCAGATATGCACGCAAGCTTAAATTATACATAGAATAAACAACCCATTTCAAACAATTACGATATAGTATAAACAACATGGCAGCAATCAATGACAGCAAAGCAAAAATTGCACATGTCCCGCACGCAAAGGCAGCACTTCACAATTGTTTCAGTAGGTCGCAGTGTCGCAAATATTTCATCACTCCATCAATGATGTCCGGGAATTGATTTCCTACCAGCGACCCTCACACAAAATTGTGCTCCGGACCGTTGACATAGTGTTACCAATGATCGTCTTTCGTGAAAATATACGGGACATTCAAGAAGAATGTGATACACTGTTAATGGACACTGACATCGTTCACATTCAGGTTGGAGGTTTCTATCTATCATGTATGAGTGGGTATAACGAGTATGCCCAAGTCTCAGCCGGCACAGCACTATCTCTTCGCGTCGGACTGCTCGCTTACAGGAGACCCAGTCTCCTACCTCTTCTTTGAAGCGTTTTAAATTAGTCCTAGGGTTGTAATCTGTCCAATATTTGTTGAATAATTCACGAATACTTCGGCGCACTTTAGGAAAATAATCTTTAGGACCCATTTGAAAATTACACACGTCATTCAATCTTACAGCCATCTTTGCTTGTGCATCCGCTGTCTCGTTTCCACGTATATTACTATGGCTTGGGATCCAGAGGACAAGGATTATACTGCCCATTTCAATAAGCTGATTGACCGTCTCTAGTAAATGGATCACGATCGGGTTTTCAGAAGTCGGATTTCCCAGGGCTGTTATAATGGACAAGGAGTGTGTGCATATAACCATTTGAGGATGCGATTTGTATGTGTATAATTCAGAGCCTGTAATACTGCGAATCCTTCAGCTATAAATATCGAACAAAGTTCAGGAAGTTTAAATTTTTGACGTCTTTCACCGTGGACAAAAGCACATCCAACTCCGTCTGCACTTTTTGCTCCATCGGTAAATATGAACTCGTATTCTGTATACCTGCTTCTCAAATCATTAAACTCACATTGAATTTGCACTTCATCTAGCGTTCTCTTGCTCCTGTTAGTCAACTTTATCAACGTACATTTACGTAATCTCCATGGCGGAACGACGCTGCGTTTTAAGGTCACCTCTTCTGGGAAATCGAATCCTGTTTCATGGCACATATCAAGTATTCTCTCATATAGCGGGAAACCAGAAATCCTTTTCATATATCCAGTCTCTACCTCATGTAACGCAGCCTCATTGGCCATAAGTTTTCTGCATGGATGATCCTCTCGACTTAGTATCTTCAGGGAATAACGGAGAGACAAGTCGCATCTCCTCAGTCTCAAGGGAAGTATGTCTGCTTCAACCATCAGTGGTAAAATGGGCGAAGTTCTAAAGGCTCCAGTAGCAATTCTGATGCATTCATTTTGAATAACATCAATCATTTCCACTGCCTTGTTACGGGGACCATCAAAAACTTGGCATGCGTACTCTAATATCGGTCTTATCATGGCTTTGTATATTCTCAATAGTGTAGAACGATCTGCGCCACAGCCTTTTCCAGATAAACATGTTAATATTGATATCCTTTTGACAGCTTTTGTTTTAATGTACTGCATCATCGTGTTTAAGTTCAGCCTAGAGTCCAGCATCACTCCCAAAAACTTGACGGTGTCGGTGTATGTTAACGGTTGGTTAAATATATGTAAGTTAGGTATGTTCATCATCTCTCTTGCCTTCATATACCTTCGAAATACAATTGCGTTGCATTTGTGAGGTGAGAAAGGGAAACCCCACCGATCAGCCCATGCACTCACATGGTTCAGCGCCCCCTGCGTTTTATTAACTAGATGAAAAATTCTCCTTCCCTACACCCATAGAGAGCAATCGTCAGCGTACAGCGCTCGGGACACTTCACTCGGGACATTTCCACACGCGTCATCAATCATGATGTTAAACAGTATCTGGGATATAACTCCTCCTTGGACTAAGCCGTTTTCCTGTTCAAACGTATCCGATAATGTTCCATTGCGCACCTGGAAGGTTCTGTTATCAAGGTACGATCTAACGAAATACATAAGGCGTCCTCTAAAACCCATATTAAACATTTTTGTGAGCAAAGCAACTTTAGACGTGAGATTATATGCATTTTTCAGGTCCAAAAAACAGCCAAGGTATATTTGTTGTAGAAAAAACCTTTTCTAATCTCGGACTCCAGCCTGACTACATGGTCTGTGGTACTCCTTCCATTCCTAAATGCACACTGATATTTAGACAACATATTGTTCCGCTCAAGAAACCAGGATAACCGTCTGGCGACCATTCGTTCCATTATTTTGCTAAACATGAAGTTAGCTGAATTGGTCTATATGACTCAGGGTTTTCCCTAGGTTCGCCTGGTTTCAAAATAGGAACAATAATCGAGTGTCTCCATTCATCAGGGATATCACCTCCACACCATATGCAGTTCATCATTTCCAAAATTGAATGCAATTGTTCATCACGTAGGTGTCTAAAAAACGCGTAATGTATCTCATCCGGTCCAATGGATGTATTGCCGCATTTAGCAATAGACATTTGTAGCTCAGTTATCGTGAACACATCGTTGTAAACCTCCTCATTGTCAGAAATAAATGACGGCATTTGATCCATCACATCCCATTCCAGCTCTCTAAAAGTGGCTCGGTAGTTCCGAGAGGACATGTCAGAAAACAACCGTCCGAAGATATTTCCAACTTCAGTTGGGTCGTCAATTATGTTACCAGCCACTTTCAGAACAGGTAAGGGTCTCGCAAATCGCTCCTTTCTGGTAAATTTCCTAATGATGTCCCATAAGTGTTGCATCGGCGTATTCACATTGAACATATGCAATAGTTTTTCCCACGAACCTTTCTTTGCCGTACGAATTATCCTTCTGGCTTTCGCCTTCGCCTCCTTGTAAGCCAATAAATGCAGATGTGTGTGCGAACGTCGGAATCGATTGAGCGCCCGTTTCCTTGCCCGAATTGCCTCCTTGCCACTCGTCAGTCCACCAGGGGCAGCTATATTTGGTGTTTCTGATTTTCCGAGGAATATTTTCTTTTGCTGCTCCCAGCAAAACCTTCGTAATGTTTTGGTAGTTTTGCATACCGTCCCTTTCATTGAATCGCAAACAACATCTGTCAGTAAATTCAGACCAGTTCGCCTTGTTAATATTCCAACCAGTAAATTCGTCACGTCGTGGTGGAATATCTCCATACCTGTCATATGTAATATAAACTGGGAGATGATCACTGGAGTGTAAGTCAGTGTCCGTTTGCCAATGCATGAACTGTCCCACACTGCTTGACGTCACAGTCAGGTCGATATGTGACCATAATCCTGTGTACTCGTCCATTCTGGTTGGGGAACCATCGTTCATCACTTTTAAGGTATGTCGCCGTATTATCATTTCCCACACCTTTCCACGAGAATCGCACCGGTCTGCACCCCATAAGAAATGCCGACTATTGGCGTCCGTGTTTATGATATACGGCTGCGGTAGCTGTGTAACCAAGTCGTTCAGTTCAAGGTACGTCAAATTCTCGTTTGGTGGTAAGTATAAAGAACAAACACAAATACGAGAATGCCCCATTGTCACCGAACATGCCACCGCCTGAAAATTAGTATTTAGTGTGACCTGAAAATGAGGTAGGTAGGTCGTTGCTGACGTAGATTGATGCTCCGCCTCGTCTAATATGTGCGTCAGAATAAGCGTTGTAAAGAGAATATCCGGGAATTCTGAAATCATATTGGTCAGTAGGGAGTAAGTGTATCTCTTGGAGACATACGGCACTATGTGGTCTTGCCAGCAACAGTGGTTTATCTCCGCCCACTTTGAAATCACACCTCTACAGTTCCACTGCATAATGCTGAAAGTCATTTTATTGTTGCCTTAGACTGCAGACTCCGTCCAGTCAAGCACACACGCCGACAACAGTTCGACATTTAGTGAACTTTTAAACTTGACCATCAGAAAATCACGCGAGTAGCCTGTGCCGCGTACCATATCCCCACACACAAACATACAACCAATGCGCAGCCCGAACGCCGAAATCCAACAAAGGACCGCCACCCAAAAACATGAAAAAATCAGATAAATAAATTAATAAATATGCCAAACATCGGTATGTACTACTTGTCCTGTAACTACGAACAAACATCTCAGTACACCACACATTTCCCTTTCCCTTATTCCCCTCCCCAGCCAGCCCCAACCCCGCGGTCGGGACCAGGCGCGCTCCGGCCGGTCGAGTGGAAATAGTGCCTGTACCGTTGCCCCCGGCAAGGATCACCCCGCACCCTCCGAAGGGTGACCTCCACGAGACAAACAACCTCAGCTCGTCCACCCCCTGACCCGAATTAGGTATCGCACCTGGATGTTTAACCTTACCTCCGAGAACCAAGTTGGCTGGGACTAGCCCAACCGGGCGACCTCTGCTCAAACCGAAAACGCAGCTGCCTCCGGAAAACACCATGAACTCGTTATTTAAGTCTCCCTCAACTTTGCAAACCCATTTCGCATAACAATCCCGGCATTAAGGGTCCTAAAATAACTATGAAAACAAACACCACCGACCACTGCATGCCCTCGGCACGAGAAACAATTACGTGGAGAACGTCTGAATTGCTGGCCTATTCGTTCAAATATTCAACATACCTGTCAACCAATCACCAATAAACTATTCAGCTATTAACAAAGAAGAAAGAAATGTGGTTCACTCCATTTCAATACTAGTTAGTCATCCTTCCATGACCTCCTTTGGCTGGAGTTTCTCTTCGGCCTCTCCATAGATCTCCCTGCTCGGCTAATCATTGGTGATGGGGTAGTGTCATTAGGTACCTCAGATATGTTACATTGTTGTTTGTCCTTTTTCTTTGCCCTACATGGTCTCTGCCAACCCTCCATCTCCTCATTATGCTCCAGAGTCATATGATTCATCTCCCTGTCCACTCTTTCACTTTCTACATCATCTCTCTGCATCACTTGAACCTCTCCATCATTCCTCCTCTCATAGGTTTCCTGCTCATCTTTTTGAGTGTCCTTCTGTCCCTCTGCTATAACATCCACCTCAACTTCCTCATCCTGTCTACCTACAGGTCTGGTACTGTCATCCCTCCCCCTGGTATTCCCCTGGGCACCCTTGTTTCATCAGCAGTTGCTGAAGCAGAGCAATCATCTCACCCACCCTTTTCTTCCAGTTTTCCTACTTTTTCCCTGAGGTCATCATGCTGCTTGTTAGTGGGAGCCACACTTGGGTGCCGGACAGTTGCAGCATATGACTTCAGGACAGGGGGGTCATGCTCTTTCTCATATTGCCTTCTAGCCTGAGGGTATGAGAGTTCTTGTTCAGTTTTAATCTTACATATCTCCTTTTCTTTTTCCATATTTCACACTCTCTGGCCATACATGAGTGTCCTGACTGTTTGCAGTTCACACACCAGCGCTCACATTCCCCTTCATGCTTTCCTTTCCCACAACGAAGGCATAGAGGATCACCAGGGCATCTTGTTTCAGTGTGGCCAAATCCGCCACAACCAAAACATATCAGTGGGTTGGGGATATATTGGTGGACATGGTAAGTGATGTAATCCAGCTCCATTTTGGCTGGGCATGAGGACCTGTCAAATGTCAAAAGTATGGTTGGGGTATTCTCCATCTTTCCATCCACCCTCTTGGTGAATCTCTGAGCACCCACTACCCCAAATTCACCCAGCCATCCCACAATCTCAGTCTCGGACAAATCTACAAGGTCATATGCAATGATGGTTCCCCTGGATGTGTTCATTCTTTGTTCGCGAACACCTCACACTCCTCATTCCCAAACTTTTTATTTTTCATGAACTTTTCAGTCTGTCCATGATTTTTGGTGTTTATCAGAAGGCTGCCTGCAGCCAGAAGATTCGCCTTTTCAACCTTCCCAGAGCCTCCCAGATCTCCTCTCACGCACATCTGGATCCATGGCCAACCTTTGGACTTGAATGATTTCCCTGAGTTCAGCGTTATTTTCAGGTATGAGCCTGAGGATTCCCCCCCCTACCTGAGAAAAGAAAAGTTCATCTGTACGCACTCGCTTACCGGGTCGGCTCCGCCCAGTCATCTTCACTTCACTCCATCACCACCAAGAAGAAAGAACATTACACTGAGACTCACCCGAAGTCTTGAAACAGGAAGAAATTCAGAAGTAAATTAAATGTGACCCCACAGAACTAGCTTCCACCGTTCGTATGGCCTGTCAAAAATGCTCTACACTTATCCAGACACCAACACGCGCCACCCCAGATGGCCGGAACGTGTCCCCTTCAGCAGTACTCGAACGCGAATGCAATGTATGTTTTGCATGACAAACCCCGCGCTGCGTCTCGAAATTCTACACTTGTCTGCCCAAGTATTCGTTTCAGCTGTCTCCATCGCGTCACTTTTGTATTCAGATTTTTCTTGCAGCCTTCTGATACCAACCAGGGCCGAGGGATTTCCCCATTGGTCCCCTGACGCTGATCTTGTCGCGGACGGGCGCAGGGGACGGGCGTTGACGTGCGGGTGGTAAGTGGGTCGGTGGGTATTACACTGGGTGGGTGACGAGCTGGAATCAACTATCCTAGAAGACCCGTGGGAATCCGTTCCATTACAGAGGTAGGTTCCGAGGTGGAGGTCACAGCATCAACGTGTGTTGATGCAGTCGAGCGTTATTGCATCATACGTGAGGACGGAGTTGCATGAAGTGGGACTGTTAAGGGACCTATTGATATGTTAATATTGGATTTTGAGACCAAGGGCCCAGATGATTTAACCAAACCTAATCTAACATAACCTAATGACAGTGTAGCATAACCTGACCTACCCTAACCTACCCTACCATACCCTTACCTAACCTAACCTAACCTAACCTAACCTAACCTAACCTAACCTAACCTGACCTAACCTAACCTCCCTACCCTATCCCCTTTCAGCCCAACATCTGGTTGGCACTCATGCTCCATGTCACATGTCTACTGTATTATGACATTATATATAGCTGTTATGTCCCTTCTTGCCCCAGGTTATTCAGCAATGATTGAGGCTAGCAGTTTTGTGTTTTCTTGGCTCAATGAATTTAGTTAACTGAACAAGATTGGCAGTTTTGTTCATGTGATATGCCTTGCACCAAAATTAGGCCATGTGACTAGGGTATGCACCTATCTTTTTAAGATAATGTGTTATGGTATGGCAGCTGGACATGAGAAGTTTTGTCATGAACCCTCAATAAATATTGGCAGCAAAGTTATTGTGAAACTGATAGCTGGTTATGTGAATTCTGGTAGATGGTAAAAATATCACAAAAACAAAATTATGTAGAGTGGGACAATAGTCCTAACAGCATGTCTTTTCAAACTGGGGACCTTCTCAAAGTATTCAAAGATGTCCCCTGCTTGAAGTGCTGCTGGCATGACTTTTGACTGGCTGCAGGTCACGTGATCCCTGAATAATTTCTAGATTCTGAGAACAAGCTGTGATCATTGCAGTCATAGATCAGATTGATCCCAGAACATTTCATTGTCATTCCAGTAATTCATTTACCCAGAACAGATGTCAAAATTGGTACCTTAAGTATTTAAGCTAAACCTTAAATTTTTTTCTGCCTATGGATGACTATGGCATCAGAGGCATGGTAGTACTATGATGCCTGGATCACATTAGTCACAGATGTTATTGAGTGTTCTGATCCTGATTGTGTTTTCAGGACCTGAAAACCTCACCATGAGCAAGGCTTCTGCACCTCCTGACTTTCAGCCTCCAACTGATGGGCCACCCAGCTATAACCAAGCTATGACTGAAGGTGCTGCCTACCAGCCGACACCAGGTATGAACTGACTGTCAGAACAAAGGCAAACTTGAACCACCCAGCAGCCACTGGCTGGACATGTGCTCCAGGAATCCACCACATATTGACTGAGAAAATGTGCATGAAATAACTTGCATGCAGATGCATTTTTGCTAAAGTGGTGTAAGTAATGCTTTAAATCTGGCTATGTGATTTCATCACAGTGAAACTGACAATAACAGACCTGTGGTGCCCAACACTTTTGATTAGTCCCAAAACCAAAAACTAAACCATACCAGAGTTACCTTTAGTCACTATAACATGTAAAATCCATCAGAATGATGTAAATTAATGTGTTGTGGAACCCATGTTGAAGGTTTGGGCCATGTAATGTTTGGATTTGTCATGTTTCTAACATTTTGATGTGTTGACCCTGTATTGTGTTACCCTTTATGTCAACAAATACCATGGTTAAAGGTACAGATTTCACAGCTTTGAATGGATGTTGTAAACTAAAATTTGGTGGCAAATATGGGAGTTAATGATTTCATTCTGAATAAGTTGAGCTTGAAGTCTAGTTCCCATTGTCATGCTTTTACTGTTCTGTGGAAGTTCAGTCAAAAATAGACATGAACTGCTCATTACCATCTTCATGCTATTTTTGTGACAGTCAACCATGCAACATCAAAAGAACAACAGCATGAACCAAAATTAAAAATTGAAGTTATTTTACTTGTTCAGTGTGGGTCAAACTATGCAGAGTTTTGTGATTACTCAATGTTTGCCACGCAACAGCTGCTATTAGATGCATGGTAGCAATATTACCATTGTAGTCAGTGTGCCATGCAGCCCATATCATCGTCATCATGCTATGAAATGTGGATGGTCATTTTGGACCTCTCAAAAGCGCGTAGGTCTTTTAGTCATGTCGCTATTGATCTGATTTGGCTAAAACCTGCATAGGTATTCATGGTATCAAGTAACCCCGCCGTCACACTGTCACCCGAATCCGACAGATTACGCATCAGATTGCGCCATTCATTTTCCGTGGATCGCTGGTCAATGTGAAATATCATTAAGCAGTAAACATTAAGGCTGTAAAGAAATTTCCTTGTTCAACAAAAAGGTTCTGATTTGACTAAGATTGAACTTACAGTGAATTATGAGCTGAAATGGCTGCATATTTCTACCAACATTGTAATATACTGTGCCTCATATTCCAAGGCCATATGGTGATACAGCTGGTATACTGATCAAAAGAAATTTGTAAGCTTTAACTTACTCGTTGTCTCAACTTAAGTTTGGCGATGTCATACATTTACGGTTGAGGGCATTCTGAGCGTTTTCGCACGTGATTTGGATCACCACAGCTGTCAGCTCCACTTACATTAGGCATAGCATTTTGTTCTTCATGCATTTTGTACGCAAAAACGCAGAAACAAACAAAGACATCGCTACGCCGCCGATGTTCTCTTGCCGTCACCTGAGCAGAGCTTGACCCAGGTGAGGTCACGTGTCATGGGCCGTCGATGACGACAGTGTCACTTTGATTCGGAATGTTTTCACTTTAGCTATGTCGTATGACCTTAATCGAGATTTCCGTGGAAGCTGTTCACCTAGCCATGCGGTGTGACCATCCAAATGGGGTCATTGGTGGACACGTCGTGTAGTGCCCCAGCGGTGTTGTGGGGCGCCTAGGAGTCGGCGCCAGGTACGCATTGTCCTCAAGGAACACCGTGGCCCTCTTGCCAGCCGCCGTCAGTTGTGTTCTGCGGCGGGCGGACTTTGCCCGAGTGTGACTCCTTCTTTGGTGCCTTGTGCGCAGGTCCTGCCGACTACAAGGCTCCACCGATGCCCCAGGTCGCGTCTCCGTACGGTCCGCCAGGCGGCGCTGGACCCTCGCCGTACGGCCAGGGGCCCGGTGTGCCGTACGGCCAGGGGCCCGGTGTACCGTACGGCCAGGGGCCCGGTGGACCGTACGGCCAGGGGCCCGGTGGACCGTACGGCCAGGGACCCGGCGTGCCGCACGGCCCTGCCCAGCAGCAGCAGTACGGACAGTACGGCGCTCCGCCAGGTACGCGCCGCACCGTCTCAGGAGCGGTCAGGGGAAGGAGGATGGTGCACGCAGGACGCACGGGACCCCGTGGCTCACCTCCAGGGGCTGCGCTGTCGAGACACTCGAGTTGTTGGCAGACGGCTCTTATCGTCAGCCGCTCTTGCGAGTCAAGTAACATTCTTGGGACATTGGCAGGCTCGTACCTTTTCAGCCGTTGAACAGTAGTTTACGATCGTGCTAAGAAGCTTGTATTTTCATGCGCGAACCGTCAAGAGCGCATGGGGCGAACGCATGAGGTGTTTTGTGCCGGCTCGGCACTGCGCCCCTGGCCGACGCCGCGTGGCACGGCTGAGCGGTGCGCCACCCGTCGCAGGTGTGCCCCTGCAAGCGGCGCCGCCGGCACAGACGCACCTGGTCACGGTGGCCGGTCCCAACCCGGCCCACATGATGTGCCCGCACTGTCACGCCGAGATCGAGACCAGCGTGCGCTCGTCGCCATCGACCACGGCCTGGATCGCCGGCCTGCTGATCGCGCTGTTCGGGTGCGTGCGCCGCGGCCGGGCCGCTCCGCGGCGCGTGGACGCCTGATTGGCTCTGCTGGTGTCGTGTCCCTGTAAACCGGCCCCGCCCAGGGCTCGACCACGTGTGTTTGGCCTGCTGCTCCGCGAGGACTGTTGGGATCCGCACGTCCACTAGCGCAGCGTGACTTCGGGGGAACCTGAAAGCGTTTATTTTAATTGTCTATGCCAGTGTACAGTGTGATCTGGCATGTAAGCCGTCTTATCTCTGCAGCTTATCAGGCGTTTAGTCAGTTCATTAACATGGTCAGGCGGTAGCTCCTCTCCAAATATCCTCATGGAGCTTTTGCAGGGAAATGCGTAGGAACATTGTTACTGTGTCAATTTGCATTGTTATCATGTCTGTCAGAGTATTTTGCTTCCCAGCCATAGGTGTGTTTGCACGCATCACCTGATGTTTATTTGCATTCACCTTTCAGATGCTGGATGGGCTGCTGTCTGATCCCGTGCTGTATGGACGAATGCATGAACAAAGAGCACTTTTGCCCCAACTGCAAGGCGTTCCTGGGGAGCTACAGGCGATAAGCAAAGTTCAGGCTGTTTGCTGACGCCCCCGCCATCTGGCGTCGACGTGTGAGACTGCGGGCTGACGTGACCCGTCGCACCTGCGCTTTGACGGGCCGGTGTGGTCCCTGTAGGGGGTCTGCGATGAGGTCAAGGCTCTGGGGTCACCCCAGTGAACGGCGAGGGTGTGTAATCTACACAGGATGTGACTTTACCTATGTCAACGGGTTGTGGCAGTGCTACTTTCTTCGCCCGTGCGGGTAGTAATTTTATACCTGTTTAATTTTGTGCATGAGCCCGCAGCTTCGGACGTTTGAACGCCATCTCGGGCCACGTTTTTGTCGCTCATTGTCACTGGTGCTGTTCAAAATCGAACGGGCTTCTCGAGCGGGCTCGGATTACGAGCAGGGGCGGAACGTTCGCAACGTTTGACGGCGTTCAAGCATTTTCCGTCAATGGAATTTCCTGATTACTTGGCAGCGGTACGTTTCCGTCACTTTTCGACGATTTAAACACGCGGCGGTACAGGCTGCGTATCTCTCCATGTTGCTGTCCCTGAAGTTTTCTTCAGTGTTTTTTTTTTGTCCGACACGTCTAACTTGCGTCGGCCGTCTGCGTGGCGCGTTCTGTGCGCCTGTGTATAGTTGGGCGGCAAGTGACACCGCGGCGTGCGTCTGCCGTCGCGGACGCTCCTCCGGACTGGGAAGCAGAGCCATGTAGCCTGCTGTTGGCGCGGGGCGGAGCGCCGGCCGGCTATCAGCCGACGGTGGCCAGGCGGGATCGCCGAGCAGAGAGCTTTGCATTGTTGTACGATAGTATGCTGGGGGGTCGGAGCTTAGTCGCATGTCATCGTGGTAATCGTACTCACTATCGTGTTGCCTCGGACCGAATGTCGTCGGCGGCGCCAGTTGTAGCGAGATGGACTGTGGGGCATTGGCGGCGAATTGGTGCCCTGCCCGCGCCCGCTCCGTCTGCGCTGGTGACATGCCCTCACTGAACAGTCCATGAGGTCCCTGCCTGAGAATATTAGCCGGTCGGTTAGGGCTTGTGTGCGGTCCATTGTGTGGCATATTGATAAATCGTTTAAACGGGACAGCGCTACACCGTGAAATGTTTGTTGTATGTGCCTGTGGAAGTGCCATAGAGGCACTGAGTCTGCTTACCTGGTCGTTGGCGGAGCGAAGAGTTCTGACATGTCATTGGTTGTAACATATGCACTGTCTTCAAAAGCTGTACACATGTGGGCATGCTTTCTGGTAATATATCGTCATACACATATGCTTGTCCTTGCGACAGGTTGTACACATGTGCAGGCACGGTGTGTACTGGCACGTGCCTACACATGGACTAACGGAACGCAAACCTTCGGACAGAGGGGGAATCGTCATATGACGCCTGCCTTAAAGATGGATGGCTTTTGGAGAGCGTACGTTTGGAGATAGAACGGCGCAAAGGCGTCATTATTAAAGCGGTTCGTCTGTTTAGAATGCTGTTAGTTTAAACTGTTCCCAAAGTGAACGTTATAAAGCATTGCGAGGGATGCATTTACGAGCGTCGTACTTTGGCACACGCCACCGCGTCACGTGATGCGTGCTGGGAGGGGGCAGGGCGCCTTTGCGGTACAGGAATGCTCCATAGTTGGAGATATTGAAGTAAGCATCAGATGTGATGCAATAAATTAACTTAACACTATTGATACACTTTTTAATGGAGAAGACTGCTCTAGACGCGCAATATCTCTGTTTATTAACTATGATTTTCGATACGTCATTGTTTGATTACGCCATCGTCCCTTGCACAACAGTGATTGAGAGCCAACTGACGGCCGTTATATCTGTATGTTGTGCTCGCGGATGCCACATATGAACAACTCGATAATCTAATCCGACGTTATTATGACGTCATGGATGCTTGGGTCCTTGAAATAGTCTCCGAAATAGTCTGCAACATCTCCCCGGGTATTAAGCCCAGCAACTGGAGGGGTTAGGTCTTCAGAAAGGCAGGGCTGTGAGCTGCACAGAATAATCCTCAGATGGCTATTTTAGTTCAAAATCCCCACACAAATGTGGACTCCTCCTTAAATGGGATGCCAGTGGATTGCGCTGGGCTTTTAGCAATGGTTTTATGCTAGTACGAATTATGATTGATTAATGAGTACACCCATTTGAAGAAAAAACAGCACCACGGCATACAAGGGAAGTTTACGCTGGTAAAAAAGCGCTTCCGTTTTCGCTCAGCTATGTTTTGCATGGTTATTGCCGTCTCAGGATTGTAACTGCTCATAGCCGTGGCCTCTTCATCGCTGTAGTCGGTCACTGAGCAGAAGAAATACGGTGCTAAGGATCTATGGATGTAATGATGTCGATTATTGTTGCCCATGGTCCGGAACATAATTCACGTTACCGTTGTTGATAAGACTGGGAAAGTGCCCAGAGACGTTGCGAAGAGGAAAGGGGCGGGTACCTGAGCCAGATTTCGGCCACTTTAATTCACGTCCCCGATGCCCAATTGAAAAACTGTATCGAAACATCTAGTTAAAATTTCAAAACTGCTCTAGCGTTTGGTTAGCGACTTCTCATCTGAAGCTGACGTGTTTTGTTAAGAGGCTTAGAATGAGCTGTAATTTTAGGAAGAAGTCTTATAATCGACGGGCTATACGATCAACAAAACATTATGTCCTTCCAAGGGTGCTCGAGGCCCAAAGCAGACGGTTACATGTAGGAAAGCGTGACCTGAAACAAATAAACCAGAGGTTGTAAGAACTGTGTGTGCTCGGTCAAGATGTGCCCATATAAAAATTAAATGGGCCGCACCACATTTTTCAACGGACACTTCAATAATCAGGGCATAGAAGGTAAAAGCAAAGGCTGGTGACAATAAATCATCAGAGTTTGAAAAAAGCGCGACCAATGCTTTGACGCGCGTTGGAACTTGTATAAGCATGAAAGGCCTTTAACTCCTGCTGCTTCGGGGTTATGTGTTGGCATTTTTTATTTTGTCCTCTTCAATAACGTTCTGCTATTTAATAAATAATTTTTTATTCTGTCCTCTTCAATGACAAATTCTGTCTGAGTCTTCAATGACGAGTCTTCCGTCACCGCGGCTGCGCCGCTGACACTCAGGAGTCAGGTCTGGATACGTATTCGAGAACGTACCCTGATGTGTGATTACGCGCACAGACGACCCGCGCGGCAGCCATCAGCCGACCCTCTCCTTACGCGTCGGCTCCTACGCGCGCGGGAGCCGTCAAGGGCAGATCTAGGGCAATGCTAGAGAGCAGCGTGTACGGGGACGCCACAGCTCTAACATTAAGTTAATCGACATTCAGTTTACCATGAGGACTACCTCGTTCTGGAAGTCTTCAATTTGCCACGACTTTATGAATAAAACATTCGTTAAATTGAGAAAACCCAAACTTTGGAATGGTCAGATTTCTTCAGAAAAAAAATGGCTAACGCCACGCCAGTATTTCTTTTGCTCTGAAGCACACCAGTCATAACGTGATAAGTGCATTCCTCCGAAAATATAATTTTGATACAACTAGATGGAAGTTGTGTGGCATGTCGCCGAAATGCACTATAACCCGTCCCGTCCGAAATGCACCATAGCTTGTCTGACAGCTTAGTTGGTTAGAGCCCCTCTCGATTCGCGCAGCAACAGCGGGATGTGTTTGAGTCGTCTCAGGTATCCGTAATATTCCGACACGTTAATCCTTCGTCGAAAAATTATGCCGTTGACACGGAATTTTCTGACCGGATGGCGGTGGGGGGGGGGGGGGGGGGGATAGGGCTAACGCAGCAAACGATACTTAGCATAAGCCCTCAACCCAGAAACGCATCCAATCAAGAGGTTTAGACTAAACCTTTTAAAAAACACGGCCGCGTCTACCAAAATGCATTCAACTTCGGCAAACACCAATGATGCTAAAAGAAACGGTGCTTATGTCACAGATGCGGAGAGCGTTGTGTGTGTGTTATGATCCCCAGTTTTGAGAGCGTGATAGTGCTAAAATATCACTGATCTTCCCTGCAAACAGATGCACAGAACACCGCATGGGCTCCGATTTTGTCGTAAAATCACGGTTCAACAGTTTAATAGTGCCATTTTCGCAAACAATTGCAAAAATTACCCAGACTGTCTCTAACTGAATCTCATATGTATATCGAGTGGCCCAGATAAGAGTTAACCTGCGCTTTACTCCGCAGTGGTAAGTGCATTTTTTGCACAGTCAAGACCGTGGGTCGTTCAACTAACTATTCAATGACAAAGTTCAATAAAAAATCCCAGTCTCAGTGGTTCACATTCGTAAGATTTGTAACTCTATAAAAGATGCTTTTATGACGAGAACGAGGATCCGGTCAGTATCACCCCCGTGCGCTACATCGCTACTGCTCTGATATCCTTATTAGCGACCCTGGAGCGACCTCACGGGGTTGATCGGGACGAGGAGGGGCTCCAGCAGGACGGGGTGATACTCCACACGGCACGGGCTCATACGGGGGAGTTGGCATCATGAAAACACTAGGTAGTTACACGATACTGTCAGGTGCAAAATGAGCGTGATATGAATGGTAATGTGATTAGGTGCTTAGTGTGCCCGCAGTTCAGAGACATTTGCTACATTTCATAGACCCATATTCCTTTTTTGCCCATATGCATCGGGGGCTCAAGTCAGTATGGGGTAGGCTCATCCCCACCACCCCGCCCAATAGTGTACAAAGTGACGCCACTGGTCCCATGCATCTGTTCAGCATGGAGAAAGACCATGAGCACATTTAGAGGGGGCGCGTGTACAGATTTGATGCGCCTCAGAAACGTTACAATTGGAGCCCGCAGACTAATTCTTTGCTGATGATTTGTTTACCCGCATATTGAACAAAACTTAGTTCACTTTTGCTTCCAGGATATCAGTAACAAGCTGGACGCTAATAATGCTTCCCGGTAATTGGAAACGTTGCAATGCCACAAGTGCTACTGAGAACTGTCACGTGCTTTCTGCCCGCGCCAGGTGCCGGAAAAAGGCATCTTTGTTTTCATTTTCTTAAGCATGTGTGTTTGTGTAGCTCACCAAAATTTGTCCGGACAACCGCATACTGTTCCTCGTCAGTCGTTGCTTCGGGAGGACAGAGGTAGACTAGTGACGGCCAAAGAATTTCGAAGTCATCACAAAGCTACCATGCCAGCGAAAACGCCAGTGATGGACTTTCTGATGCATTGTATTAACGCGACGAATCCACGGCTCGTAATCACGAGCTGAGGCTGCTAGGGTCAGAACAAACTGCCGTTTGCCTGTGGGTAATCTTTGGTTCCTCGTGGTGTATCAGTCCTTTCCGCACGAGACTTCCACAGCAGACCGAATCACGCGTATGCGCTGCAGCTGCGATATGTTCAATTAAACATATTTTCAGGAGGTGGAATGCCCTGAGCACTATCGGCGTGTTAGAAATGAGCTGGCCGAAAGGTCAAACTGTCGTAACAGCGAGCGCTGATCCCGGCGTCGACTCGCGACTGCCTCAGCGCCGGCAGCCAGGCGGCTCCCCCAAGGTCACGTGGGGCCGAGTCGGCGGCGGGCCCGACCAGCGCCGCCGCCAGTGTTTTTGTCGCGCCTCCGGCCACCGGCGCGTAGCCCCCGCCCGGCCGCTCCCGCGCGCGGCCTCCAACGAGCGCCCGGCGCCCGCGGCACCTTTCACCAGCGCAGCCAATCGGCACGCCGCACTCATCGCGGCTACCAATGGCACGGCGCGAGACAGCAGCGCTGCCGAGACACGGTCGGACAGGGCCTATCGCCGGGGCGGGCGTCCGGCTCCGGCGGCGGGCGCCGCGCGCGCGCCGGCCGCCGGCCAGAACGTGCGCGTCGCGCCGGGCGGCGGTGATGGAGTCGAGCGACGCAGATGAGCAGTTTCAAGGACTTGTCCGCGCGCAGCCGCGCCGGCAGCCGGAGAAGTTCACATCGTCGATGCGGACGTTCTTGCTGTCGCAGGTGATGGAGAGCTGGGCGGTGGTGACGGACACGCGGATCGACGACCGCGCCGTCTACAACAAACGCCGCGTCTGGGCGTCTATCTCTAGCCAGTTCAACCAGCGCTTCCCTCACTGCCACAAGACGGTGCAGCAGCTGAAGGACCTGTGGAAACGGCATAGCATCCAGTTCCGCAAGGAGAGTCGCGAGGAGATGGCGCTGGAAGACGACGGCGGGCCCGACTCGCTCGGTTCGATGGCCGTGCCCAACGAGGTGATGTTCCAGAAGCTACTGGAGTGGCTGGAGTCCAACCCGGGCGGGGACGACCTGGACGAGATGTCGCCACCGTCGACGGTAAAAGATGAGACGGACGAACCGCCGCGCAAGCTGTCCCCGCCAGCTGGATGACACGCCGGCTGACTCGGTCAAGCAGGAGCCTGCGTCATCGCCCTCCAGGTGAGCCTGGGCTCCAGCTCCAGGGATGACTGCAGCGACTATCTCTCCCGGACAGGCCCAGTCATCCCTCGCCGTCTCGCGGTCCGCGGCAGATCCGTCCTTGACCGCCTCCCACCCGGCTGACCCACCTGGAGCCGTCTCCCCCCTTTGCACACCCGTCCAAAATCACTTCCCAGCACCTCGTGCCGCCCGGCCAGGTCCGATGGAAGCTCAGCTCCAGGCTCACATGCCTGGGACTGCCTCCGTTCCACCGGACTGAGCTGGAGCCCCCCCCCCCCCCCCCAAGGAGAGTTAACTGCAGGTGCTTTCCCTGGAAGACCCTCTTGGAGGCGGGAGCTATATGCTTCACACACTCGCGCTTCCCATGCAGCAGGAGGACCTGAAGCCGCCCTACCGCCTGGCATACCCTCCCGGAGCCCTTCCTTCCCCCACGGCAGACCTCCTGAAGCCATGGCCTGTCCGAACCCCATCCGCCAGACCCGCCCGGAGCTGCTTGCTCGCCGGAAGGCCCGAGTGGAGCTGTCTCCCTCCTGCTCCCTTCTGCCCGAGTGGAGCTGTCTCCCTCCTGCTCCCTTCTGCCCGAGTGGAGCTGTCTCCCTCCTGCTCCCTTCTGCCCGAGTGGAGCTGTCTCCCTCCTGTTCCCTTCTGCCCGAGTGGAGCTGTCTCCCTCCTGCTCCCTTCTGCCCGAGTGGAGCTGTCTCCCTCCTACTCCCTTCTGCCCGATCGTCCCGGAAAGGCATCTCATCTCTGATCCCGGCTAGAGTCTCCGACCGCCCGGCAGACTCGCGCAGCCGTCCGTCCCCCTCCCCCTTCCGCGGAATTGGCGAGCGGGGCATCCTGGACGGCCACCGACGGCCGTCGTCCTGGACGTCCTGCTCGTCTTCTGTGCTCTGTCCTGGGCGTCGTCTGCTTGTCTGTGTTCTGTCCTGGGCGCCCTGCTCGGGTCGGCTGTGTTCCGTCCTGGGCGCCTGCTCGGTCGTCTGTGTTCCGTCCTGGGCGCCGTGCTCGGTCGGCTGTGTTCCGTCCTGGGCGCCTTGCACGGTCGTCTGTGTTCCGTCCTGGGCGCCGTGCTCGGTCGGCTGTGTTCCGTCTTGGGTGCCCTGCAGTCGGCTGTGTTCCATCGCGGGTTATTCAATACTATTCCTCAGTAACTGTATGTGCATCTAGCGTATCTTTTGTGCAGCTGTTCACCTAATTCAAATTTTGTCTAGCTGTGCACTCCCCATCTATTGTTGTAAGTGCGCAACACCCAACCTGTGTGATGTAATGTAAATATCGATTTACGACTGGCTGAAGATGTTTGTCGTTTCGTTTGCGCACGATAGTTTATCGAAGTTTGTATGTCACAGGCTCTGGCTCTGCCACGGAACCTTTACTGGGCGGAAGTCCATGACCCGCTCAGCAGCACTCCTGCAGCACGGGTTTGAGGTCGGGGGAATTCCTAATCCTACCGGCTGTAAGAAGCTGTAGGTTTTGTCCCGCACCTTACCCTGCCAGACTTTTCGAGCGCCACGGACGCCGGTCGTCATGGCGTCGATCTGCTCTGCAGTGGAGCGCCCTCCGCGCAGATCGCGTGACGCCGTCCACGTCCACACCTCGAGCACGCGCGCTCCAGCGGTCTGGTTTTCCTGCAGGGGCAGGCAGAGGCACGTGACTGCGCACGCGGGGAATCGCCAGTCATTTTAATTGACTCCGTCCGGATGGAGCATATTTAGAGCTATATCAACAATCGTTAGTTACCGGGAATCGAGATGATGGCATTCCTAATGAAACGTCGTAACTGACGCGGCATGTTTATAATTTGTAGACGGCAGCTGCCAGCCTTGGTGATGATAACTTGCACCATCTTCGGTACTCCGTATGAACGAGTTGCCTTGCTAGGATGTATTTCACAAGTGTGTCTGTGTCACCTTGTCTTTGTATGTGTGATGCACCTTCTCCGAACAATTTACCATTTATATTATATATATATATATATATATATATATATATATATATATATATATATATATATATATATATATATATATGTGTGTGTGTGTGTGTGTGTGTGGTGTGTGTGTGTGTGTGTGTGTGTGTGTGTGTGTGTGTGTGTGTGTGTGTGTGTGTGTGTGTGTGTGTGTGTGTGGCGTGTTATCGGTGGCATATTCTGTCGAGTCCCTTGCCGACTGACATCCATTACGCTCTTATCCATGGTCAGCCTGTCGGCTCGCCTGTCAGCCTCTACATGGGGCCTCTCTCCGCCCGCGGTCTCCCGCCTAGCTTCGTCCGTCTGCCTCCGTGTCCGGTCCGCCAGTGTGCGTTCTCCAGTCTCCGTCCGCTTATCTCCGATGGCCGGTCTCCTGCCTGTCCGCAAGTGTCCTCTGTCAGCCTACTGGTCCGGGTCCTTCGGTCTGCCCGTCTGTCAGTCTGCCAGTGTGTTCTCCGTCCTGGTGTCAGCCCTGAGCGTGGGCGTCTGCCGGCCGTCTGGTGCCATGCTGTCCCGTCGCGGGCGTGCCGTCGGTCGGTCGCTCGTCTCGGCCCGGCCGCCGGGGCTGTTGCGGCCGGCGCCGCTGACGTCACGGCCCGACGCCCTCCGGCGCCGTGGGAGACCGGTCCGGTCCGGCGGCCGACAGCTGCCGGCTGGCGGCGGCCGGCGCCCCCTGCCGCCGCCGCGCGCCGCCGACGGCCGGCGGCCGCGCGCGGGCCCGACTGGCCGGCCCCGCCGCCGCCGTACTTCGCCCGCCGCCGGCGGTGGCCGTCTCGGTGCCGATTCCGCCCAGCGAAGGCGACAGGAGGCCCGTCCGCCAGTGATCACCACGGGGGACAGGCGCAACCTGAGACGCGTCTCGTCCCGGAAATATCAGATGTCAGCCCCGTCCTCCCTCCCCTCCCCCGACACTGATGCACGCACTCCGGTCGGGTGGTCGGAAAACATCCCCGCCTCAAGGCACGGTCAGCGGCACGACGCTCAGCCCAGAAGTCGAGCTGGGCCTCTGCTTCCTCCACTAGGCTGGGCGGAGACGTAGCAGCGTTGGCTTTATACGTGCGCGACAGTTCACGAAAATGGTAGACTTTTCGATCTTTGGCGACCTTTTTGAACACGTTATCCGAATGTTATCAGTTTTGGGCCCTCGCGTGCTGAAATGTTAGTTTGTTAATGTGCCCAGGAGCGTATGAAGGTGTCTCAAAAAGTGATGGGTCGAGGCCTAGCTTCTTCGTCAACCATTCTCACGCATGAGCGGAAGTTCCATGCTCAATTTCGCACCGAAAGTGGGTGGAGCACCATCATGTCCGGCTCCTACACTTTTCTCTGGCGTCGAGCAATCAGTCGCCTTCTGCAATGTTTGAGGTTCGCGAAAAGAAATCGCACCAGACTAACATTAAGCTGAGACATATTGTTCTTAGAATATTTGGCCTTTCCTCACTGCTGCACACAGTTTGTTGAAAGCGGACGCTGGGTGCTCTCCCCCAGGTGGCATGTGTGTGGGTGATGACCCCCTTCTTCCCTCTGCCCACTTTCCGATCGTGTTTTTCGAGAAATAAGTAGATCATGACATCAGCAATATAAATAATAAATTATGTTAAAAATGATATCGTAAAGGCTACGGAAAAGTGGGCTGTCATCTGCCTAAAAGTATTTCTCTAGTGCTTTACACGCTGCTACAGAATGGAAACGTTGAATTTCAGCCTCTCGGCTACAGTTGTCTCTGTGGCAAGCTTGTCATCTGGTCACAACTGGTATTCGGATGGTGCATTGGTGAAATATACCTTTGCGTTGCCCGTGGGCGTAGGAACAGGGGGGGGGGTGGGCAGGGGGTCATGCCCCTCCCCCCACTTTTCAAGGTGGGGAGGCCAGCAATGTTAACTGGCCTTCCCACTTTTGAGATTAAGATTGCATTTGGCTTACTTTTGCACTGCATTTAACATCCATGCCGATTTACCTAGTTCACCAGCCATCTCCCTTGAGATGTGTCATCTTTTGCGTTTGCTCATTGACCATCACTTAATCTGACAGCCACAAGGGCAACGCCGCACGGCCTGGAGACTGCAACTCCGGGCGTCGAGGCTGTTAGTACTATGGCTTGCGAGCACGCATGTTCAGCACCATATTACATAGTTTTCTTATAAGTAATCAGCTCTGACAGGACCTTGAGCATTATAAGACGAACATGGGCTAACCGTGTTAATGCAAATTATGAACCCCATTTCATCTGCAATCTGTAGTCAGGGAGAACCAAATGGCCCTTCAACCCTTGGCCGAAAACGGTGATGTACCCGTGGTGTTCTACTCAAGAGGCCCCTTGCCTGGAAGGGAATAAGGGGTCTCATTATTGTTGAGTAGAGTGGGGCTCTCATTATTGTTGAAAAGCGCGGGTCAAAGGAACTTGAAAAAACGGGCAAGGTTATGCCATGTTTGCCTGAGAACGTTTATCTCTTTCAGAAGGTATTATTGAAACAAATTACATCAATAGGCTTGAACATGTTCGCCGCAACCTCGAGAGCAAGGACAAGGATAGTCTGGGTTGCAACTTCCGTAAAACCGATAAGTTTCGGCCACTGCAAGTGCCACCAGATAGCGGGCGCCGTGCTAATCTGTTTTCTGGACAGATAAATAGCTGCGGAAACACGAAAAATAGAGATTTTACCCTCACTCTTCCAGTTCAACCACTAGATTCCAACCCCACTTCGCTGTGCTTTAGGGGCCAATCCGTTCCTTTCATCAATCAAAAAATTGCACGCGTGAAATACGCCCCCAGACTGCCTTTTAAATACACGATCTGATATCATGAAGCGTCCAAGGATACTTTCTCAGAAGCGTCGTCATTTTCGTCCACCCGTTGGCCACAACTTAATATTAGCTGCCAGTCCGACGCTGCGCGGCCTACGGAAACTGCAACGCCTGGGGACGAGGCTTGTGGTTGTAAAATTTTCGAGTGCACATGCTCAAAATTACGCCACGTAGCTTGTATAACTATTTGAAGTGTTTAAAGGTAATCATTTCAGAAGCGTCATCATTTTCGTCCACCGGTGGGCTACGCCTAAATATTAGCTGCTGAGCTAACGCTCCGCGGATTATGGAGACTGCAACGCCTGGTGCCGAGGTTGACCACTCGATTTGCAATCTAATTCTCGTCTTCAAATCTGGATCAAACATATCGATCTACAATCTACCTTCGCGATGACCTCAATGTCTGTAGAACCCAGATAAAAAGTGACAATGCTTCTGAATTATATCGGCTTAGAAAGAGTCAGCTAACCATTGTAAATTAAGAGCGCCGATGATTTCTTTCATGCAGTCGTTCGACGCCTGATTTATGCAGCTTATTTACCTCAAAATGCAAACGGAATTGAGCTCACGGTAGCTTCTGGTTTGTGTTCTCGTTACAAGGTAAAAGTAACAATGAAACGAAGAAAAC
Source organism: Pollicipes pollicipes (assembly GCF_011947565.3). Taxonomy (NCBI): domain Eukaryota; kingdom Metazoa; phylum Arthropoda; class Thecostraca; order Pollicipedomorpha; family Pollicipedidae; genus Pollicipes; species Pollicipes pollicipes. The sequence continues at coordinate 9,762,619 of NW_023596136.1, read as the reverse complement.
CGTGCCACTTGTTAACAAGTAAGCCATATCCGTGGATTTTTCTTTGGGGGGGGGGGGGAGGTCACCATAAGATGGGCTTTTGTCAACCCTGTGTTCCCGCTTGGCAAGGCTCTGGCTACGCCCCCGCCTACACACAAAAGCAGATCAAGTCGCGTGCGTTGCATGATGGGCAATGAAGTGTCCGTTGGGCGAATCCATACCTAAGGCAGACAGTTTCCCCGTAGGCTATTTTTCTGCGATGGTGTGGTGTAAGGGAAGATAATTCTGGAAAAATGCTGTTGCAGGTGTCCAACACATGTTTCATACACCATGTACAAGTAACGCTGATACAAAAGTATGCAACAAAGGAGCCACTCGATCAGCCCGCAGTCAGTCATGCGGGAGACATGCGGGCCAGGGCAGCGACCACTGACGGCGGACAGGAGCGGGGCCCAGATAGGGAACATACGACGGATGGGCTTTATTATGTGGCTTGGTTCTTAAAAGAGAGTCTCCAGTTTTAGGTATTTTGTCACATTGTTTCCAGCAGTTTCAAGCTCCCGAACTTGTTTCCGCCTAAAATGCTGCGACGTCGTATTTCTTGACAAGCAACCAGCGAAATGGAGATGCATGAAAAACCTGGCGCAATGTGAGCCATCGATCCACTTTCAAAATTCTCACCAGCCTACATCCATGCCGTATTTTGGCATCTACACTGTGGAGGCAAATGCTTCATTAATGACCCAAAATACTTACCCCCGCACGGAATTTCGTCTCCCCAGGAAAGACAATGTTAAAATGGACGATAAATCTAGGAAAGCTGGATAGCCTTATTTGCCAAATGACGGATGACTCGAATAGGCAAGATTGTGCATCAGTGATAAACAGCTCTAGATGCATAGCTAGCGTAGTAGCCGTGACATTTGAGTAAAGAGTGACAACAATCTCCATCCCTCCCCTCCCCCCTCCCCCCGGTCATCGGGCTCGCTTTCCAAAAAACAGTTCCTGAAGTACACCCTGAGCTTGGCCCCCACTTTTTGAAACGTTCCTACGCCTACGACGTTGCCCATTACCCCGGTTGTCTTCCAAATTATTGTGCACCAGGGCCTGAAATGCACAGAGCTCGGATTGAATTCGTAGCTAACACGTTTGGTTGCAGTTGCCTATGTGTCCGACTTGGCCGTTACGTTAGCTCCAGTTCCTTGCCATAAGCTGCATAGTCGAAGCTGTCAGTCCATGGAATGAGATGGTTTGCAGTGGACTGTGATCGTATGTGCGTGACCTTTGGTGAACTGTGCACCGCCCCCATCAGCGTGTCCAACACGATCGACATGTGACCTCGTCCTTGTCTTCCTGCCCAGCATGCCTGAGGCAACGTCACGTGACCGGTGACCTATGACCCCGTCCCTGCCAGCCGAACCCGCACGCCTGGGGCAACGTCACATGACCTTTATGCGATCGATGGCCCCGTCGTTGTCAGTCTGGCCCGCGCGCATCCAGCAGGACCATGTGACCCATATGTGACCTGTGACCCCGTGCCTGCCAGCCGAGCCAACACCCCGTCGGCCGAGTCGGCGTGCTCGGCGGAGGACGTGGCCGCCGCCCTGGACGCCTCCTGTCGGAAGTCGGCCGAAGTGTTGTCGAGCGCAGACAAACACTACCTGATCCAGCGCTGTTTCCGGGCCTATGACGTCATCGGCAGCGCGCGGCTCGACTCGCCGGCGCTGCGTCAGAAGCGCAAGACCTGGGTGGAGATCTGCACCGAGTACAACCGCAAATTTGGCAGGTGGGCGATCGGTGGGCACCAGTGGTCAGTTGGGCGAAGACCGGCCTTTCTCTCGCGTCCCACTGATCATTGCCGTGACAGTATCGGCTATGCTGGTCAAGATTCGATGCGGAAACGTTGGGGCTGATTCGGTGCCTTTGTTGTGGTGAAATCTGTTGCATCCCAAATTTTGTGAACCGGCTTGTTTTGGCTAATTATGATGAACCGCTTGCCTGTCTGGTTGGTGCAATATGTGGTCAAGGCGATGCAAGCGAAGAGATAGCTCAGGTGGTTTTGTGCATGGTTGGTGCAATATGTGGTCAAGGCGATGCAAGCGGAGAGATAGCTCAGGTGGTTTTGTGCAGCTTCCGTTAGTTGCTTGCCTTACGTGTTTTGAAGTCCGACTGCTGCAGATTCCGCTAGCACGCTTTATTCTGTGGGTTTGATCCCTGTACATGGCCCAGGTACTTGGCTTCATGAATCATAAGTCTGGTCTTACCGGTGTTATGCCTTACCATGTACGATTGTATTTCTTAAGAGCAGCACGAAATTGGAATTATTCGTGACTATCCAAAGTGTAGTGTAAAGTGAGGCAACTCTGCATGGGCCATGCCCCGGGGACGTGCCAGGTACAAGTTCAGTCCCTTTGAACTTTGTGAATTTGTCTTGCAACCCCTACGGGTATTGCGTGGGAGAAAGTCTTTAAATACTGTGGTGTCCTTCTCCACCGACTTTCGAGCCCCGAGAAATGCCTAAGAGTCGCTGGGTACGATTTCATCTGCTTGAAATATACAGAGTCCAGGGTCGGCTGTGCCCGAAAGCGCCGCTGTTTCGTGAGCCTGCGGCATATCCTGGCGTCACGCCTGTCCCACTGACAGCTGTTACGGCGGCCGGCAGGAGTCTGGGGGTGAGCACTGTCAAGGGCGTGTGGCGACGCTTCGTCAAACAGCGCAAGGATGACCTGATTGAAGACGCTGAAGCTGCGCAATAAGGAGGACGTAACCGAGCAGGCGCTGATGGAGGACATGAAGGCTTTCCTCACCAGCTACCGGCTGTCGGGCGAGCAGGACGACCGACAGGACTTGCCGCTCTACAAGCAGATCAAGGCAGACGTCGAGGAACGTCCTCTCACGGTGGGTCGGACTTCCCGGACCAACTTGCCGGACCGGACCGGACCGGACCGGACTTCCCGGACCAACTTGCGTGAGCAGCCGAATGATTCAGGACGCGGGCTCTCTGACCAAAGAGAGTGTTCAGCTCACACCGGAAGAGGTTTACCATGCTTTCATTTTCAGTGGGGTGATGGTGACAGTCATTGAAAGTCGCAGATGTAAGTGTTGGAAGAAGAGTGAGAGAAGCATGTTTCTACGTTTCCGTACAGACGGGCTTTCAGGACATTTGGATACAATGCTGTAGAACGTATGAGAGGGGTTTTGTCGAGGACATACTGCATGTATCGGAGTCAAACATTGCATCACCCTTTGCTGAAGACATGTTTATGGCCATCGACCTGTTTTCCAGATAAGTCACCGATCGCAGCAGATGTCGCCAGAGCAGATGCATCAACCAGCTCCTTAAGCTGGCGCAAGCCGCCACCCTCCTCTGAGAGCGGCGGACGGTGCTGCCGCTGTGGCGGCGAACGACCGGCAACTCCGGCGGAGGAGCCCGATGAAGGTCTGATGTCGGAAGAAGATGTCGAGGAGGGCAGGTAAATCGTGCCATGGTGTTGTTTTGGTGGACTTAACCGGCACCCATCTAAAGCGGTCCTCCTCAACCATGATCGATGCCGATGGATTTGTAGGAAATCAACTGGAAGTCATTGAATGAACCATCTCCTCGAATATTCACTGTTTTTGTTGAATAGTTTGCCACCTCTCTGTTGTGACCTGCGCTGTTTCCCGCTCCATGTCACCATCTGCTTTGCTTTCAGCGTGCTGGACCCGCGTGACCGTTTGTGGAGTGATTCAGCATCACGGTAGGGACCCGGAGAGTCGTCCGGCGTCAGGCGGCCCGCCGCCGGACGCCACGGGCCGTTTCGGCAGCCGGCCATACAGCCGGGCGCCGCGATGGCCGGGGGCCGGCGCCGGCAGCGCCCCTGGCGGCCAGCGCGGCAGTACGCGGCCGGCCGGCTGGCGCGCGCGAGAAGTCACCAGATCGAGCTGCTCCACATGCGCGAGCAGCACCAGAATGGCGCTGCAGCAGATGCGTGAGAAGCACCAGTGGGAGATGGAGAAGGCGCGCCTGGAGGCCGAGATCCTGGGCATGCCAGCGCGAATTACTGGCGGCTGCGGCTGGAGCGGAGCCGAGCTGGTGCTGGGCCGCCGCCTGGCCAGCTCGGCTGAGTGAGGCCACGGACCATCCTCTAGCCGAGGGGTCAGGTGGGGGGCTTCGTCGCCGGGGCCGCCGTGGAAATTTGCTGTCTGGGTTGGTCTCGGCTATCAGGATTTAGAGCGGGGCGAGGCTCTTCGTCCTTAGGGCTTGGCGCCTTTGCAGCAACTCTGGGATTTTGTAGCCGTGTGCTCGCTGATCATGCAGAACAACTGATATTATCCGCCCATCTGTCGTGTTTTCGCATTAGTATCGGTGTATCATTTCATTGAATGATGGCAGTGACATGTTTCAGTTATTTTTAACGGATGTCAGCGACAAAGGATGGCCAAAGGTCGGTTAGAGCGTTGTAACATATGCCCAGCTCCGGTATTTCCTGTGACACAGTGTTGTTTTTTATGCCGTTGAGCTGCTATTACTAAGGGAGCAAGTTCATGGATGTCATGGGTCCATAAATTTGGACAAACATGTTGCTTGACAGCTTTCCCTGCGATGCTCCGTTAGTGTCTGCAGCTTTGTAATAAACAATCGTTAAAATGCAGGTTGTTACATGGTGATTTGGTTTTCATTCTGGCTTCCGTTTGACAGGGATACCCTGATATGTGACAACGTTATAGTCTGACAACGGATGTCTGATAGCGGACATTTTTCTGCGTTACTCGCTACACGAAGTATCACTAAACGACCAGGGTGCCCTTATTAGTGGCAGGGTGACAAACAAAAGTCTCGCCCAGCAGTGAAAACCACTTTGTCAACGTTTCGGCAGTGTCGTTGCGCAACATTCGAAACCCACCGGCCTCTTCGTTTGTTGGAGAGAGGATGAACTCGTGACGAAACTCCCCGTTGAAGTGGACAGCGCGATTTTGGTGGGTTGGTTTACAGCATACGCAGCAAGCTTTGGTGTCCAGCTACTCTAGGCCTCAACCACTCATATGGGCTGGAAAAAAACAAAGCACTCACAAAGAGCATACATAACACAAATCACTCACACAAACACAAAACGCTCAACTACTCATGCGACCTAGATGTGTGAACTTCTCAATACATTTCAAAAAATGGTCGTGGTTGTGATGCCCTGCAGAAAAATATGAGTTGATGAAACCATTGACGCAATGCCAACTGATTACCAATCATGAGTATTTACTGACGTCTACCAAAATTTTGTAAACGGCGTCTGACTGCTGCCTCGTGAACACAATAGGGATGAACTGACATCTGTATAACGTAAAGTGCTGTATGACATTTCCTAAAACACTGGCATTTGCACGCACCCCCGCACGTATACGCACACGCACACACTCAACGCACACAAAATTATAACGCGCCTATTGTGAGGAGTTTAAAAACGGGCAAATACAAAAAACCTCAGACCATGGCAGCGTTGCTTTTCGAAGACATGACTCATGCATCCCGGGATGCGACAGTGCAGATGAAGGTTTGCTAAAAGTGTGCAATGCATATGCCCCCCGTTTTGCCGAGCTTGATTTTGCAAATCGGGCAGCTGAGCTGTTTGACTGTTTCTGTATTGGTTTGTTGCCTAAACAAGTGTGTTCGATATTCTCGGAGGGCTGACATGTGTCTAGCGCTGTTTTTATGAGACACGGTAGCGGTCGTCACTGTGGTGTTTGTTGTCAACGCACTTCTAATACGAAACTTTTATTCGTTTTTTAAAATTTTCATGGGCCTCAAGAGCCGCGAAAGTGCATATATCGGACTGAAAGCGTGCCTGCGAAGCATCAGCAATGTCCTACGTGCCTATGAAGCACACTGATCATCCCCAGCCGGCACAGACGGCAAACGGTTTGATCTCTCGGCCGCCGTTAAAGGCTTGGAAGCATGGACATGACCATTCCTGCGGTCAGTGGGGACTCGGACCCCAGCAGCTTTTGCGCAGAACGATCTTTGTTCTCACCGAACAACATGACAGCATAGCAGACATGGACCTCGGTGCCATTCAAGGCGTGGCTACACTTTAGACTGGTGGTATGTCACCCCCGCTCTCTGCCAACACACCTCATTGACCGTTGTCCACCGAAGAGCGCGCGCAGAAGACGGCCGTGCTGGGGTGCGAGGGTCGGTGGGGCGTGGGACGGCCGAGCGCAGTCGGTCGACACCACCAGACGCGGGCCGGTCATCCGTCGGTGCCGGCCACGCGCTGTGGCAAGGTCTCATCTATCGGCCTCACCCTCTCCCCGCGTCAGGTCTGGTGCGTCGGCCCAGGTCTGTTCTCTGTGTAAGTCTCATTCGTTGATTTCTTCCGCCCGGTCTCCTGTGTCAGGTCCTAACCGATCGATGCACGTCCTTCATGACAGGTCTGATCTACCGGTGCCGGCCTACATCCGTGCCAGACACTGTCCGTATTGGCACGCATCTTGGTCAGGTTCATTCGTCGGTCTCTCCTCGGGCCGCCCCTGTGTCAGATTGCATCTGTCTATCTCAGCCTGCCCTCTGTGCCAGAGGTTTGTCCGTCCCAGTCGGTCCTGTGTTCAGATTAAGCTGCCTGTCTCGGCCTGCCCTCTGTGCCAGAGGTTTGTCGGTCCCATTCGGTCCTGTGTCAGATTACATCTGTCTGTCTCGCGCCTGCCCTCTGTGCCAGAGGTTTGTAACGTCCCAGTCGGCCCTGTGTCAGATTACATCTGTCTGTCTCGGCCTGCCCTCTGTGCCAGAGGTTTGTCCGTCCCAGTCGGCCCTGTGTCAGATTACAGTCTGTCTGTCTCGGCCTGCCCCTCTGTGCCAGAGGTTTGTTGGTCCCAGTCGGCCCTGTGTCAGATTGCATCTGTCTGTCTCGGCCTGCCCTCTGTGACAGAGGTTTGTACGTCCCAGTCGGCCCTGTGTCAGATTACATCTGTCTGTCTCGGCCTGCCCTCTGTGACAGAGGTTTGTTGGTCCCAGTCGGTTCTGTGTCAGATTACATCTGTCTGTCTCAGCCTGCCCCCTGTGCCAGAGGTTTGTTTGGTCCCAGTCGGTCCTGTGTCAGATTACATCTGTCTGTCTCGGCCTGCCCCCTGTGCCAGAGGTTTGTTGGTCCCAGTCGGTTCTGTGTCAGATTACATCTGTCCTGTCTCGGCCTGCCCTCTGTGACAGAGGTTTGTCCGTCCCAGTCAGCCCCGTACCCGATCCAACGGCCGGTGTGGACCGCAGGCGCTGGTGCCAGGGCCTGCAGCAGGGACGGCTGTCGGCTGGAGGCAGGCTGCTGCCAGCCACAGCAACGCGTGCCGAGTCTGTGGAGCCGTTGGCGGACGTCGGACTGACCGCGCAATCCTCATCAACAGAACCTCTGAGGCGACGCGGCACCGCCTGCAAGAGTTGCAAAGCCACTGCACGATTGGCCGGCCGCTGGCAGAAGTTGGGTGGGTTATTTCCTGGCGCGCAGGGCCGGCGAATACAGCTCACCTGACCAGCAGCGAACAGAAGCAGGCAGCACTTGACGCAGCAGCGAACAGAAGCAGGCAGCACCTGAACCAGCATGAACAGAAGCAGGCAGCACCTGACCAGCAGTGAACAGAAGCAGCGGAGTGCCGGCCGTCGACAGTGCGGCAGACTCGCCAGTCCCCAGCAGGCTCGCAGCGGTACGGCGCCATGTCGGCCTGCGCCGGCAGCCTGGTCTGCCTGACTCCCAGCCCGCCCAGCCCGCCCAGCGCCGGTCAGGAGGTCACGCTGCGCGTCACGGTCGTGCGAGGTCAGTGGTCAACGTGCTGACAGCACAGTCTCAAGGTCATGTGGAGACCAGTTTTGTGGCTTAGGTCGCAAGGGTCGCGTCATGCAAACCCGGAGACTTGTAGAGGCTATGCTATGTTCGTTTCTGGTTTTGAGTGTGGCACTCCGAATCGAGAAGCGAACCTGCCATACATCCCTCGCATTATTCAGAACCGTACGACTATCATGGTGCTGGCGTGAAAACCGTGTTTTTAATGTACCATTTGCGAAGACAGCCAACAAAACTTGTTTTCGGTGTGAGAAGTCTATCAACAATTTCGTTTTGTGTGATGCCTGCGTCTAATCCAAACAGTTGCGAACAACGGCTGAAGTAGATTTGCTAATGGGAATCAGCCAGCCGAAAGGCCAGTGACTGTGCCACAGCCAGTTTCCTCGCAATTGGGTTACATTTAGTATATCAGGTACCCGGGGGTGTAGCTTCGCATTCAGCTCGATACCTCCAGATCCCAACTTTGAAATAGACCTCCATTTGCTAAAGAGAAGTAAATAAAAACCGTGGATAAGTTAGACTGCATGTGAAAACGGAAAATTGACATGGCTCAGCCCTCTACTGCACAGCTGGCTTTGACAAATTACAGACCTACAAGAACGCAAGTTTCACAAAGCGTGTCATTCTCACCATCCCATATATAACCCGTCAGCGACGCATGGGAGTGATGTTTTTGAGAAAGTGGATTGAGTTATGATCCACATTGTTATCACGAGCCCATCGGACACACATCACCAAACGTGGCACACACTCACATTCTTGCATATAGATGAGTTAGGTATCCCTTTCAGTAAGTGACACACACGCTAAGTTACCACCCTAGTTTTTAAGTGCACCATCGTTGGCAAGTTGAGATGTTGTCCACCGTACAACAGCTTATCAAGCGTGCGTCAAAATGTGAAAGCAAAAATAAAAGCACGTTCGAAAGTTCTCGTTACTGCGAACGCTTCGTTTCGCTTATTGGGTGGCGACATATAGGTTCTCAAGTTACGCTGTTTGTACTTACTTGTTTCGCCTAGGGCGCGTTGAATTTTTTTTGCTGACATATATATCAATGCCTTCTCAAATTCACGTGACCCTAGTTTTGACCACGTGATGGTAATTTTAGGCCACAGTTCCGGTACACCAAGTCAGTTGCAGTTGATGATATAGGGAGTTACACAGACTGGTGCGGTCCCATGGGTGTTGCACAGATTGGTGCGGTCCCATAAACGTTACGAAGATTGGTGCGGTCCCATGGACGTTAGTTACACAGATTGGTGCGGTCCCATGGACGGGCAATAACGACGCCAAATGTTACCATGGTAGACTACGTATGATTTGGTAAGAAAATTGATCTTTTAGGACAACTAGAGTGATTTGGAATAATAACACAGCGTAAACACGTTTCCAGAATGATGATTCTGCACCGGAAGCAAAACAGGGTATTTTAGTTACACTCGTACGAATTCACAGAGTCGTAGAATGCGACTCGTGCGACCCACGACTACGTCGCTGGAGAGTGGAGAGTGCAAGTGCTTGTTAGTTGCTGCGAAAGAAAAACGGTGCTTCTTTTGCTTTGTATCAACTAAGGTACGGAATATTGCCAATCATCAGTGGCGTATATCGAGCAAACCCAGGGCAGGAACACATCCAGAAGCCCACGTTTGCCATCAGTAAACGTGGACCTACAACCGAACACCGCTGTCGTCATACGTGTCTCTCCCGGGACGGTGAAGCCGAGAATGGCAGTCACCCAGATATTTAAAGCAATTTTACAATGTTCCCAACAAGAAATGAAACAACATGCAAATGACATTTGCCCCAATTCTTTGTTACATAATAAAAACTGTTTTTATTGTCATTCCTGTGCAAGGCCACGACTCAAGTAAATGGTGCCTAGAGTAACATGTTTGTGTTTGTTGATGATAATTGGTTAATTTGGTAAGTGCGACTCGGTTCTCAGGGTGTAGCTGCCGCAAGGGAGTGGACAGCATGACGTGCTGGAGGTACTGGATGCTGGATGTGCTTATTAATTCCATTGCCGTTCGCGCTTGTTATATGATGGGAATAATTCGGTAAATTGAAGTACCGATCTACTACCAGCACGGCAATGTCCCTAACTTAGCCTAACGCACGTACGTCTCGACGTTTTCGCCACCCTGGCGGGGAAGATGGAAGCGATGTCGCTGGGTGATTCTGTGCCGATTCTTCACCAGACCTGCTGGAGCAGAAACTATAGAAACGGACTGCAACAGCCTGCGCCATCTACATCTTTCCGCGAGGGCAATTTTCTTCATATTCACGTTTGACTTGTTAAGTCGGTTCTAACGAGCTCAAAACACACTTTGCAAACTGTGCAGCACTGTTGTCTGCAGAAAAGTCTTGATGCAAGCCAATTCATGCGACTAGTCACTTACAAAGGGTAGCGTGGCGTCATTGGCCAATATGATCTTGCCTTTGCCTTTGGATGACCCGTGCAGCATCACTGGCTCCATCAATTACGCCCAGCTCAACCAAAGTCACTGGTATTGACCTATGTCTGACCTTCGTACCTGATCCTCGGTCAATTGAATTTTAAATAATCCTAAATTCAATGTTGTTTTACCTATGAAAATACCTCAGAGATGTATGGCTTCCTCTGACACTCCACTGGCACATCAGATTGAACGATTCCCTCTAGAAATTACATTTGCTGACAGCCGCGGCCTGACTGTGAGCTACACCTAATTTTCACACAAAATATCTGCTATGTTTTTGCCTACGGTTGCGCAAAGTTCGACGCAACTACGCTGCACCGTTTGCAAATTATTTCGTAAAAACCTTCGGGGGTGTAAAATTGCCCATCCCCCACCACATGAGCATGTGCTTAAATCATTGTGAGTGGCTTGCACGGTTATCTGTGGATGTGGACCACATGGTGAGCCAAGCTTACTGCATATGTTCCTATCGCACCACCCAAGGTTTGTCAATCCGATGCGTCATGTGATTTTGACGCCGGCTGGATGCGTCGGGTTTAGACGAGTTTGAGAATTAACGCCAAATAAGCAGATCACCCGTGCAAAGCCGTACATTGTAGGCAAAATGTGCCATGTACAGGGTGTCAAGCCCATCCCATGCGCACCCCCCCTCCAGGTCCAACATAAATTGACCGGGAAACGGGCCATACCAGTCCTCTGAACAGCGGCCTTCAGTGCAACCCGGCACTATTAGACGGGCGAAAAATTGGCATCGGTTCAATATATATATATATATATTATATATATATATATATATATATATATATATACATATATATTCCCCCACAAATCAACGAACTTCCCAGCGTCGCAACAAAAAGTGTGAGTGATTTATGGATGATTACAACACCTTACTGTCTTGTAACGCATCATATGGGTGAGACTTCTGCATTTTATCTGGTGGGTGGATAATCTTGGTAGGTGATCACGATAACAGGACCTGATTAAACTGGTATTCGCCTTGACACGCGATGCAGTGCGCCGTCATACCCGATGTGGCCCGTGTGTACAATTGCTATTTGAAGTTCAAGGGCCAACTTTTTTCGACAGATGCCACCACATTTTGGAATTGTATTGAATTACCGATCAAGCTGGGGAGCTCTCGTAATTCAGCGCAATTACCGAAATGTATTCCTGCAGCCAGGGGTACATTTGCGCAAATTCCGTTCGGGGCCTCTGATGCCTGTTTGTCAGCGTAGGATAGCTCAAACGCTGTTTGTCCCAGGATGCGGCCGAGTTAATTATTCCTTTAGAGCAAATTGACACGATATTTCATTATTTTTGATTGAACCCCGCTAATTTTGATTTTTCATAAGCTGGTGTCCACCATGTAATGAATTTCTGTCAAGTTCGACAGGCTGTCGCACAAGATGGGGGGGGGGGATGGAAGGGGGTCCATGGCAGTTGACAGCTGTGCCATTCTCATCGGAAGCGCTCATTAATTATACAGCGAAGGCGCGTAAGCCACGCGACACTGGCGGCAGGACGGACTCAGCGCAATGTGCGCTCCATTATAGCACGTAATCCACCAAAGAGCGCGCTGGCGAAGCTAACAGCTAGATGCATTGTAAGGCCGGCGAGAATGGCAGGCTAACTTGTACTGTCGGAGACTGAAACTGTCGGAATTTCCGACCGTCGTGGCCTTCATCATCATTTCATCGTTATCCCATTCCGATGTCGTAGCCTTCCACCTGACCGATGCCCGAGAACAATCAGAACCATCTTTGTGAAGCATTGAACCGAATATCACAATCGGTTACTGCTACACTCAGATTTGGGTGCCCTTCTCGTCACAGTACATCGGATCTTGCCCCCCCCCCCCCCCTCACAACACACCCATATACACCTCCGCTGGGGCCTCAGCCTGTGTCGCAGCACATCGCTACTGCGCGGAATAGCCCATATCCAGGCGGTAGGAGACCGCTCGGTGCCTGCGTAAGCTGACAGTGAGAGAGGCGCTGTGCTGACTGATGACAACCCTGGGCTGATCAATACGCCACCCATCATGTTTCTCATCAATAGGCGGTGACAAAAACATGTTACACGTCTCGGCATGCTCCGCTACTGGACGGACCTATATGTAATGACCCTGAACCCTACATGGTTATTCGGGATGTTAGAGACATATGGCACTTCAGAGTGGAAGGGTATGAAAGGGTATTCAGCATTAATCGGCAAACTAGCAGTGGCATTTACCACGGATCATATTGACTGAATAAGCAACAAGGTCATTGAACGACAGCAAATTAGATGCGTGAACAAAATCTATCGGACCTCGACTTGGAGCCCTGGTTCTAAATAGTACACGACCACGCCTGGACATGCTTCCTCAGATAAGCGGTGTTGCAACACTCGGGAATACGGACGTTTCTGTTATATATTCTAGCTGGTAAAGGTAGACTGCTTACCCACTGCGCAATGCCTTTAGAAGATGTGGCTGCTTGGAGGTTGGATTAGATGAGAACGAGTAGGTGGTGGTGGTTGTGACGTAGCAGAGTGGAACGCACAACGCCAAACAGCGGCTTACAGGGTCACGCACGCAGCGCGAATTACCTGCAGTACAGATGCTTCCAACCTGGCATACTCTGTATATCCATGAGCTGTATGGGGAAGTGCGTGGTTTGTTCATGAATGACATATGCCATCAAAAGATTCGTGAAACCAGACCAGCAATTTGTGGCTTCTTCAGTGCTTTATGTATAACCGTAGTCCTTTGACTGTGTATGATGGCCCCGGGTATATGCTTAGTCTCATGTTTCATTTTTGTATCGCCGACATCTTTAGCTTTCGAATGGGTTTGTGAGGCCCATAGTCCGACGGAGCTAAGAAAAGTGCCGGTCGACTAGAGTTACATCGTCACCTAAACATAAGCATCCTTAAATGCATAATAGCACATGCTCTTGACTGGACTGGGATTTCACCAGCGATTACGCTTGCACCGGCGAGACAGGCACTGCTGGCGGGACGCGTCCAACCGTCGACTGGCGTTTGGCTACGCCTAGCATGAAGTCTCACCTTTTATGCATTATTCTGATTTGCTGGATCTGTGTTTGCGGCATTTTCCTCTTCTTTACTGAACGCCAGAACAAATATATCGCTATTACAGCATCATAATCTGTTTGAAGATGCGCTTAGTGTTACCGTGTCGGGAGCGTGACAGGGGCGCCGGTGGGTCTCCATTTACTGTATATTATCGTCTTGTAAATCCACGGAGTGCTGAAGGGAAATGCTCCGCATTTTAAGATACCAAAGCAGGCATCAGACATGATGAAATAAGCTCACTTCTATTAGCATATTTTTAGGTGAAGGAGACTGTTCTAGACAACACAATACCCCTTTTTAGTAAATATGCCTCTCAACACGTCGTTTTTTTTATTACGCTATCGTACCTTGCAAAACATTGATCAACACGCGCCCGGATGGCCGGCTAGATGCCCTTTGCTCGGGTGGAGGGATCAATTTGACCCCCCCCCCCCCACAATTTGAGATCTCGGGAACTAAGAAAGCTAGAGACACCAAATTTACGGGGTGTCTTAACCTATACGTGAAATAACTTAAGGCAAAGTTCGTGCTTTCCAAGTCATGACCTTCAGGTCAAATAAGGTGAAGTAAGGTCAAATTACAGGTTGGTCTCTTAAGTGTCCCCAGAGCCCAGGCAACTGTCTCTGAGCAAAAGGTCATAATCACATTTGAGGTCAGTGACCTTGTTTGACCTTTTGAAGGTCATGGCGACCAAAATCATGCAAGACTACCCTGAGTTTTACATTCAAATGAGTGACAAAGATTACTCTAGGCAGCATGTTCTTTAAACAAAATGTCTACCCAGGTCACCTTAGGTCAATGACCTCCCTGACCTCTAAGAAGTCAACGGAAAATGTATAATACGGTTCCTGCTGTCAACAAACTTAAAATGAGCACCATAAGCTATCCCATACCGCAAGTCCTAGCATAATAAATCAGGTTGGCTTTGACCTTGATCTGACCTTCATACTTGACCTTAGGTCAACGTCGTTTGCTCATTCAATCCTTGTGGTGCCTAAGAAAGTATCTCAGAGATGTATGGCTTCGTCAAACACTACGTTATTGTATCAGATTGAACGATTTCCTAGAAATTGCCTTCGCTGAAATCATGGCCGGACTTTGACCTGCCATAGGTCAGCAACCTTACAAGGTACATCTAAATTTTTGTGTCAAACGCTTTGCCATGTAATTGCCTGCAGCTATGCAAAATTGGGCGCGGCTACGCCGCGCCGTTCGGGGACCATTCTGGAAAAACCTTGGGGGTCAAATTAGCCCCCGCCCGAGCGCGTGTTAAGAGACGATTGACGGCTATCATAACTGGATATCATGTTCACGAACGCCAAAATATGAACAACTCGACAAATATATTGTTTGGCCTTGATCGCTGCATGGCCAATATACTTGCAGGATTGGATGGCGCTCTTCTGACGCCATGGATGCTTGGGTGACCTTAGAATAATCTGGACGAAAAAATTCACGCATCTCCGCGGGCGCGCACCTCAGAAACTAGAGGAGCTTAGGGTTATAAGAGGGTAGGGCCGTGACACCACAACGAGTGGTCCTAGAGATGGCCATTGCAGTTCAAACCGGCATGCAAATACAGGACACACTCTATAAATGGGAAGGCGTTTCACTGAATTCTTAAGAAGACTGACTTTATAGGCAGTCGTTACCATACAGGAAAGTTCAACTTAAAAGTTAATTGAAGAAAGAAAAGTCGTAAAAAAGTAAAGTAAAAGAGTAAAAAAAAGACCGCTGTACGCGCCTACAGTTCACTCTTAGCCAGATCAGCAGTTCCAGCTTCATCTCGTCGCGCTCGTGAGCTACACCATTCGAATCTGATATCTACCAACCATCACGCCGTTCTCTTCCATCCTCTGGTCCTTTCTCTCAGTTAGTCAGCCTCAAATGCCCTCAAGACCTAGGCTCTTGTAAATGGCATCTGTCCCTATACGCATGAATTTGGAAATTAATATTTAACAGTACGCATTGGGGTATACCTGTTTTACACCTGCACTACTCCATTGCCCTTTCCTAACTGTTAGAGGTCCAGTCAGATTTCAGGGGCGGGTGGTTTCGGTATTCAGGAAAGAGGCTGATAGGGTATTTATATGTGGCTAATATCATGATTAATAACCTTTTGGTGCATAACGCATCAAAGGGCTATTAATGTTGAGTCGCCCGGCCCAGAAACATTGCCTCAGCAGTGTGCGGTACATATGCATTCGGCTATCCGCTGAGTCCTCAACTAAAGTTGTGCTGCCGGGTACAACACGTCTCAGCTATTAGGTTTTAAGGGTGTGTCAGTTTTATTGGTCATCTACACCGGGACACATGCCACTGTCCATGTTAGTCAACGAGATGCAGACCCAACATACCCTTCAATCGCCGCCGGGTTGCGTAGTAAAAAACAATGACATCGCGGCGAACAAACCCTGCGCCCGGTTCTGACCGCGGGGGTATGGAGGTAAAGCCTCATCACACCCTCCGGTGTTGGCTGCGCCTTTGCAACAGCGCATCGTAAATCTTACTTTCATGTGGACCATGATCAGCTTATGCATTAGGACTCTTCCACGACTGTTCGCAATCACCCTTGCCTGCAGCTTGCAGCTGGTGCCCTGGAAGTAAGAGCTTAATGTAGAATATGATGTGTATGGCATGGTCTTTGCAAGTGTGCTTGTTTCGTTGGTGAGGACGATACTGCCCTTGTGCGTTGATTCCGCCTCGGCAACATAGCGAGCTTGCCGTAAATGCCTGACTTGTAGGCTATTACAGGCGATTACAAAATATTTCGTGATCGAGGCACGTTGCCGAAACGACCGTCGTCATGTCAATGCGGTCCGGTTCTGATGGGCCTAGCATGATAACTACCGATACCGTTGCTGATAACACCGTGACTCCCATGGCAGTCGTGATATTCGTACCTACCGCCTGCGGCGTGACCCATCCGCAACGCTTAGGCTGATTCTGCTCTCTTTCCAAGGACCCGCCGTTCACCTATCAGACGCCCGATGACAGTGGCAAACATGATCAGCAACGGGTACGGCATAGACGGGGCTGAGGGTGCTGGCCAGGCAGGTGGGCTTCAAGTGAGTTTTTCCATACCCATCAAACCTAAGGCATGCTGCGCTGTTATATGCATGCAGTATGCCTCTTGGGGTTTAGCTGTAAGTGTCTCACACCCCAACTGTGACTTGCAACTCACTGTCCTGTGCGGTTGGCTTCAGCTGTGGCGCCCCGCAAAACGCTGTGATCTGTCGCAAGGGCGGATCCAAGAGACAAACGGGCCACGGTCTCTCCCGACGGTGCGCAAAACAGCATGATTTCCCCCATTCCTGCTTGATTTAGTGCAAATAATAACTTCGGACCTCGATCCTCAAACGAATTTTGTTCCTTTCTTTGTTACCTCCATTAAACCGTGCAACCCCTATCGTATGCTCCCCGTTGATCTCTAGCTCCTAACTGACAGGCGGCTCTAGCTGCGAGTTCCCCAACCTCGTGCAGACCTGAGATACACTGTACCCTACTGACAGGCGGCTCTAGCTGCGAGTCTCCCCACACTCGTGCAGACCTGAGATACACTGTACCCTACTGACAGGCGGCTCTAGCTGCGAGTCTCCCCACACCTCGTGCAGACCTGAGGTACACTGTACTGTGAGATGTCTGGTAGTCAGTTCTCACTGTCAACTTCTGAGTGTTCTTGTGCGTCCGATTTTGGCCAGCTTTAGTATACGATGCGGAGAGACGGCCAGCAGCAGTGCAGCGCCCACAGTCGGACACACAAGTGGAAGGGTGCGGAAAGGAAGGGTGGCGTGCTTCATGCGATGAAACAAAACCCTTGATGGTGGGAATTGGCAGCCGGTAGTACAATGCGCCATTGTTCGTCGTAGTAGGATACTCTGAAACTATTGACGTGCCGGTCCATAACGCATGAGAACACACGCTACTGGGGCCGTGACGTGGTCAGCACGCCGCACAGTCTGACAGAGTGTTCGTGCGTCCGACACCGTGGAGTTGGATTAGCGCCAAACGCGTCAAATCTACCCGGCCAGAGGGAAGAGACTCTACGAAGGTGACCGAGTCGTAGCTCTGCCTGTCATGGTGGACATCACCGGGGCTATTTGGCTACCAGGCTGCGGTGAAGTCATTACGGTGCGGGCAGCTCGGACGACTGGGTTAGTGCCCAAGCATAAGCCCAAATGCGTGCTCAGCGATCTGGTTCCAGCGCTTTATGTATAATTGATGTAAGCAAATCGATATGAACGCTCTTGTAATCAGACAACGTTTCGATAAATCCTTGATGGTGGGAATTAACGGCGGGTGGTTGAAGGCAGCATTGTATGGCCTTGTGGCATGTTGGAAGACTGGTAACTGTCTATGAATGGATGACAACTGGCGGGGGCACGGACCACACAAACACCAAAGCCAACATTCGCTTTTTTTGGTGGTAGTCGGGCCATACTGTACTAGCAATGAAAGCGCAGTTACTCGCAAGACTCGAAAATGACCATCAATGTTTTAAGCAATTCATTCAACTTCGACATGCCATCCCGGCAACCGCAGGCAAACTTATTAGCTACCTGACGGCGTATTGTTTGGTCAGACGGGGGTCCGTTTGAGTAAGCTGACCGGCAGTCCCCAGCTGAAGGAGCACATCTGCATCTATGACCTGCCCTACGACCTGACCTATCTGATGCGTATGGTCGGATACAGGCTTCATAACGCGGCCTTGACCAATAGGTCACATTTTTCTGCTGGACTGTATGCTGATAGGTTCCAGCACAGGACTGGGAGACACTTCTTTGCGTTGACGTTTTTGTCACACTCTTTGCCAGGCAGAGAGCTTGGCAGAAAACCTGGGCTCTTTCCCGGCAGGTCTTTGTGGGCGTCACAGCTGTAACGTATTTTGCGGAGATCTGTTGGAGACGTGGACCTGCGTTCATGACCAGCTTACTGTACATCTTTTTTTGGAAAGACAGTGTGCCCAGACCTGAACTTACCTGGCTGTCATGGTCCATTAGCAGGGCTGTTCTGTACCCTGACCTGTTTCTCACACCCACTGAGGCGAGAGGCGTGCGCCACTGATCTGAGCTGGCCAACAGGGTGCACCTGCAGTGGCTAGAGGGGGCGCAGTTTGGCCGTCAGCTGCCGAACGGCTCGTGGACGGGCATGATCAAGCGGCTGCAGGAA